>NW_015174936.1:55865-95342 GCF_001447785.1 Gekko japonicus
AACCAGCACTTTGAAGTGAATCCGGTACGCTATTGGCAGCCAGTGCAGCGCTTTCAGCACAGGCTGGATGTGGTCCCTACTAGGAAGACCCATCAACAGCCTGGCCGCAGCATTCTGCACTAGCTACAGCTTCCGGATTTGCGACATTGTGTTGGTTATATTTAAGTTATATTTTAATTAATATTATAAGCTACTTTGAGAACCTTTTAGACTGAGAAGAATGAAATTCATGTTTTAGATTTATGTTTTACAGCAGGGATGTCAAACATGTGGCCTATGCAGGGCTCACATCTGGCCTGCAAATGACTGGCTCCCTGCTGCTTTCTTCCCCAAGGCTGCTGCTGCTGTTTTCTTTGAGACTTGATCTCTCTCACACACACTCATACACACGTGTCCATGTGTTAAAAGAATGCGAGCCCCAACTCCTGCCGAGCCCGCGCTGGCGGGAGGGGGCTGATTTGCCTCCTTGTGAGGCATGAAGAGGAGGGCAACGGCACCGTGAGAAGCGCGGCAACAAGTAGGGGGTGGAGCCAGCCTATTTAGGCTTGGGTCCTGCCCTCTGCCCCAGCAGTTCTTCGATGTGCTTGGCCCACCCTCCCACCCTATTTTAGTGCAGGTTTCAACCAGTTGCCTTTTAATGGGGCCAGGTAGGAATTTTTTCAACCCTTTTTCGATTTGGCTTTAGACGGAGGGGTGTTTTTCGCCTACCTTGCACTGAGGATGGTGGTGTTGGGAAATTGGCTTTGGGGGGCCATCGTTTGCTGAATAGGATGGTCACTTTGTGGTTAAGCGGGGTAGCGTGATCAGGAAGTTGAAAACGGTGAGCACCTGGGCATTGTTAAAGGGTCCTCCAATAACAGCCTTCCGGCCTTTGCGGCTCAAGGCCAGGAAAGGGTGATCTTCCTTCGAACAATCTGGCTCGGCCTATCTCAGCAGGCCTTGTGGCTTCTGGGGTGGTGGGCCAGGGGGTTCTCCTAAATATGCCAAGCCACTAGTCGAGAGCTACATTGGGTGGCTCGAGATCAGGGAAGGTGCATCACCCAGAAAGAGATGAAGGTGGTCATGAGTTTGACACTGGTCATATTCCTCAGTAAATTTTTAGCAGCACCTCGCCAGTTGTTTGATTATAAATAATTAATAAAGTGGCCCTTGTTAAATCCATATTGGTGTCCGTCTCTTTATTCCGACTGTGGAGGCAAACGAGCATTGGGATAAAGAGAAAGGAAAATTAAAAGGAAATGATTTTGGTTTATTCTAAAATGGTTTTTAAAAGATTAGATTTCTCTGTTTTTGTTTAGTTTCAAAAAGACCCGGATTAGGAATTAGAACACTTGGATTGGATTCCATTGTTTAATTACTGGAAATAGATGTCTAAGTATTTAAATATACATCTTTGGTTCCATATATTCTAGTTCAACAGGTCTCCCTTTCTCCCTTCCTACCTTGCTGGCTCCCTTTCTTCACTCCCCTTTTGCTTTCTAAACTATTTCATTATTATCACTACACTGAGTGGATTTTGCCCAGTCTAAAATCAACACATTTTTTCACTTGGAGAGATCCCCCTCTCCAGTTTAAACAGAAGAAGAAGAAGAAAAAAGAAACCTAACAGCATAGCTTGCAAGCTTTATTAGTGGAAAAGAGCAAGATTCCAGTAACACCTAATAAAATTTATGACAGGGCAGGAGCTTTCATGGGTCACTGCTCACTTCTTCGGATACAGGTAGAATGTAAGTCCATTGGTCCTTATAACTTGGAGAGTGGAGTGATTTCAGATTTTTTTGTTATTCAGTCGCACAGTCGAGTCCGACTCTTCGCGACCCCATGGACCTGACAATTGCAAAAACAACCACTGTGAAATACAGGGCTATTAAAATAAAAGCAAAAGTAAAAATGATTACATATACTCAAAGTAATTCAGGGCTCTTTTTGTAGCAGGAACTCCTTTGCATATTAGGCCACACCCTCCTAATGTAGCCAATCCTCCAAGAGCTTACAGAGCTCTTCTTACAGGAGCTACTGTAAGCTCTTGGAGGATTGGCGACATTAGGGGGGTGTCGCTTAATATGCAAAGGAGTTCCTGCTACAAAAAGAGCCCTGGCACTGCCAATGAGACATTCAATTAAAAATATAGCTATCTTCATTAGTATCAAAATGGCATACAGAAAATCCTCACAAGGGAAAAGTCCAAGGAAAATGTATAAGTAGAATTAATCAAAATCTGTGCAGTGTCAAAAGTGCAAATGAGACAGGGCTTCCGGTTGACTCCCATATTTCGGCGATCCAGTCCCTTCTTCAGAAAAGAAAACTGGTAGCGCATCCAACAAACAATCAGGATCAACTATTTTATCCAGTCTAGTGTGTATAATTCTCTATGCTGACATGTGCTCATAGTCTCTCTTGTCAGTGACAATAGCAGGCATTGGTAATGAGACAGGAAACCTAGGTCTTATTTCAGTCCAGGAGGATGCACTGTCTTGAGCTTCATTATCAGTTGCAATTCAGCAGTCTCTCTTTCTAATCTCCCTTTGAAATTCTTTTGTAAGAGAACTGCTACTCTTATGTCAGCAACTGAATATCCCGGAAGGGATATTCTTCCACTGTTCTTTTTGAATGTTGTGGTTTCTAATTTCAGACTTATGTCTTTGCATCCTCCTGGACTGAATTGAGACCTAGGTTCCCTATCTCATTACCAATGCTGGTATCTCCACACCTACTTCCCCTCTGCATATCACACCCAATCAAGCCTGCTGTTGTCATTCACCTGCAATTGCCATTTGGCATCTGAAATCACCTTTATAAAGTTTATATCTCCAGTACTTCATGTTACATTTTATAGCACACATGACCTGGCCCAACAAAGTGACATTTATGTCAGATCTGGCCCTTGTAACAAATGAGTTTGACGCCTCTGTTTTAGACAGATAAAAAAAACTATTGGCCTAGAATTCCCAGGTTACTGTCTGCTGTTTTTACCCTTGGGGAAAAAAGCACTTGCACAGATTTAGTGTGTCAAATTATGCATAACAGTACTTCATCCACTAAAGAACTATGAGTCACCTTGACTTATATAAGTTGCATGCTCTCTAAGCCTTATTAATGCTGGACACATTTTTGAAAATATTTTATTGACTGGATGGTTCCTGAGTTCAAGCTTCTTCTCCATTTCATTTTCCACTTCTAAACTGCAAGATTAGCAAGAGCAGGGTTTAGTCTAAACTTTTTTTCTCTTAACGCTCAAGCAGCCAGCATGTACATGCCAGGCTTGCCAACCTTCAGGTGAATCCTGGAGATTTCCTGGAATTATAATTGATCTCCAGATGACAGAGATCATTTCCCCTAGAGAGAATGGCTGCACCGTACGGTGGACTGTATGGCATCATACTTCACTGAGCTCCCTCCCCCTCCCCAGCCATGCCATCCCCACACTCCAACCCCAAAATATTCAGGAATATCCCAACCTAGAACTGACAACCCTAGTATATACACATACGCACAATATGCACACATTGAAACTTTTTCTAACTGGACTGAATCATGTCAGAGGACGATACTGTTCATCTTGATTTTAATCTTTTTGTCTCCCCCGAGCCCCTTGTTTCTTTTTAATGGCCATATTAACCCTCATTAAACTTTCTCCTCTCAGTTACACACACATTGGTTCCCACTGTTTCCACAGCCAGAAATTTTCTACTGAGAGGGCATAAGTATACTGGCTGTGTTCCCTTTAAGCTGAGTTAGTGTGAGCTAGCTCACAGTTTTTTAGCCTCCGGCTCACACATTTTTGTCTTAGCTCAGGAAGAATGGCTCCAGAGTAAACTAATTTATGCAGTAGCCAAATAGCTCATGCACAACTTTAATGCCAGTAGCTCACAAAGTAGAATTTTTGCTCAGAATATTCCACAGCTTAGAGGGAACATGTATGTGTGTCTGTGTGTCTCAAGGGGTAGGATTGCTAGGTCCCCACTAGCTCAAACCCTGAGTATCATCGGGCAGGACCTAGTGATGTAATAGGCAGGGGTCCTGTGTTATCATGGAGAGGGACCAGGAAGCGCACTATTAATACTTGTACTTCCACACACCACTAGTTATGTACTGGGTTCTCAAGACATCTGGAGAAAAATGTCCTGTCCCTTCAATGGAGGTTTAATGTGTGGAACTGGGCAGCTGAAGCTTTTCATGGGATAGAGATAAATAACATCCCATTAAGCCTTTATTGAAGGGGCAGGACACTTTTTCTCCAGGCAATTGGCAACTCTAGGTATGTACCACATGAACACAGTGAAGCTGCCTTATATTTAAACAGGCCATCGGTCCAATAAGGTCAGTATTATCTACTCAAAACGGCAGCAGCTCTCCAGGGTCTCAGGTAGAGGGTTTTTTGCATCATGTACTGCTTGGCTTCTTAGCTGCAGATGCCAGGGACTGAACCAGGGACCGTCTGCATTGAATGCAGAGGCTCTTATTTATTATTTATTATTAATGTCATTCATTTGTCCCCTGCCTTTCTCCCCAATAGGGACCCAAAGTGGCTTACATCGTTCCCTTCTCCTTCAGACTATCAGCACAACAATCCTGTGAGGTGCATTAGGTTGAGAGACCGTGAATAGCACAAAGTTACCCAGCAAGCTTCCACAGCAGAATGGGGATTTGCATTTGGGTCTCCCAGATACTAGTCCACCACTCTTAACCACTATATCATACTGGCTCTTCCACTGAGTCACAGTCCCTCCCAGAAGTGTCTGTGTGTAGTCACAGCCATGTGGCTTTGGAGAGATGGGCTATTTAGCAGACTGAAAAAACGAGGGGGATGGAATTTCTGCATTTTATGTGACAAATGTAAACTGCAGATGAACTTCTAGTGCCAAATTATTGTCTTCCACCTCCAGTTTACGTGTGCAGTGCTTATCACAAGCAAGCAGGTGTAGAAGAAGCCATATATCTGTTATATGACATGTCAACTATCCAGGGAAAACTGATTTGCTTATAAATATACTATGAGTCCTTTGTTGATACTATTTACTATTCTCTTAAGAGATGCTGGGTGCCATAAGGCAGAGAGGTGAGATTCAGAATAGTCTTAGGAAAGTTAGGTGTAGGGGAGATGGCAATTAATCAGTGCTTTAATTACTAAAATGGGAGATTCCTAAGTTACAGTTGCCTGCACATCACTCTGTCCAAAACTAGAACTTATTCTCTAATAGGTAGTAGGTAGATACAGATGTGTTTGCTATGCAGTCAGGGGAAAGTACTGTGCAAACACCTGGAGTGTTTGCAGTTTTAGGATCCAGAACAATGATTATTCTTGGCTTACATTTATCTGTCTCTTCCCAAGGTATTATTTTCTGTACTGAAAATGGTGCTTCCTGAGACTGCTAATACAATATGCAACTTCATCCCTTTGGTCTTCTATTAGGAAGAAGTATTTTTCCCCTCATGAGACATTCTGGCGTTTAAACATTAGAGCTCATTAGTCCTGTACCCTATTCCCAGATTTAGGGGGAGGGGAAGGCAAGAGCTTGACAGAGGTTATTCACTGGTGAATAAAAGACATTCTACTTATTCTCAGAGGCATGCATTCTTAATTAATATATTAATTGCTTTTAATGTTTTGTTTTTACTATTTTTAGTTTGTAAACTGCCCCAAACAGTTTCCTGGAGATGCAGCATAAACATTTTCTAAATAAATAAATATTTATCAAATGAAAATAATTTGTGGTAGATGGTTTTAATTACCATCTGCAAGTCTTTCCAAGACTGGGAACTCTGGTAGGTTGGAAGAGATGGTCTTTCAAGTACACTGGCTCCAAGCTGCTTAGACTTTTAAAGGTAAGAATCAGCACTTTGAGTTGTTAGTAAACTCTGGCAATTACAGTATTAATTTGCCTCCCTGGATGTTTAATTCAATCAGAGCTTTATTTAGAAAACATATGTGTGGGAGAGGTAGGGTACCTTTTGTGGTGTCTCCCACTACCTTGCCCGAAAATTCCAAAAGAGCCTACCGCCTCAGCAAGGTTGACTGCCTCTGAGTTAAGATTTAATAGAGGCTGGATAAAAATAAATGGTGGTAACCTCCTCTGTCTTTGTAACATAGTTTGCGATTCCATGCTGTTGATCATTATTTATTGCTTTTTTACATTAGCTGATAAACCATTACTTCTTATAATAAAGGTTCTTTAAAATAATGAGAATTAGCTTCAGAATGAGGACACTGAAGTATAAACATCCACTTCTCACTTGTAAACAGTATTGCTTCTTATTTATTCTACAGCAGTTGCCACAGTGCACAGCATCTCTGCAACATCATCTTATCTGAAATTGCAGGATTTGAGAGATCATGGTGAGATGCCTCCCGGTGCTGCCCCCCACCCCCAATCACATTACCTACTCATGAATGTACACACATAGTTCTTAGCAGATACCCTATCCTGTTTCCCCTGTAAAGCTGAAAGGCCGTCATTAGTGTTGTGGCCACACTTCCTTCTTTCTTCTGTTCTTGTTGGAATTATCCATCTGTAAACGATGAAAAAGAGAAAATTCTGCTGGTTAGGATCCTATTACTGTTAGTCTCTTGCCTTGAAAACTCTATGGGGTCACCATAAGTTGGTTATGACTTTATGGCACTTTACACACACACAAACACACACACTCTACACTTTTGATAATTTGGATATTATAAGGGTATCTTTGAATAGCTTTTTCACATGATTTCTATTCTTCATCCATTCTTAGAATAACAGTAGATCGATAAGCATCCAATGCCCTTGACTGTGCCTCAAAAGGCACAAGCTAATGATGTTGGCAGCTTTTGAAAAGCTTTCCAGTTGGCCCAATGTAGGATAAACTATCCTAAGAAAAACAATAGAACCTTTTCCAGTAATGCTATTAATGAAATACATGCCATCAGCAATACACTTTGGTGCTTAATAATAGATTATAGGACTAAAAAAGGGATAATGGAGGAATCTTCTGAACTACTGGAAAAAGCACTCCTGAAGTATGTTTGCCCCTTTTACAACAGTTCTCTAAGACGGGTTCCTCTCAAATACACAAAGAAATTTCTTGCAGTGGTTACACAACCTTTAAGAACAGAGGTAGGCCTGGAATATGATTTCATTCTTCTTGAAATATTAACAGTTAATTTCAGTGTAGTAGAAAGATGTTTCAAATGATGCCTTGAAAGACTATAATACGTAATAATACATAAATCCAGCAATCCTGCCTTGCTTCTCCATGGTCTAAGGCCATTTTGGAAATATCTATAACAGAGAATAACACAGGCTAACTAAACAACCAAGTTCCCATGAGAGCTGACCTATGACTTGGCTTTTTAAAAAAGCTGAACTTGAAGATGTGCTTGAGCCCAAACATACCAGTTCTCAACTTGTTTCCTTTTATATATCTGATGTTAAAACTCCCACTAGCCCAGGGATCCCCAACTTTTTTGAGGCTGACCTATGACTTGGCTTTTTAAAAAAGCTGAACTTGAAGATGTGCTTGAGCCCAAACATACCAGTTCTCAACTTGTTTCCTTTTATATATCTGATGTTAAAACTCCCACTAGCCCAGGGATCCCCAACTTTTTTGAGCCAGTGTGTACTTTTGGAAATGTGTTACAAGTGGTGGGCACAACCCCAAAATGTCTGTTGCAGGAGGCAGAGCCAACTGCACAGAGGAAGTCCAAGTGCAGGGGAAAAGAGCAGTAATTTTTAAAAAATATACTGGGAAAGAAGAGTGAGAGAGAATAAAAGCAGCACTTTAGGGTGGCTGCCTCTGAAGCAATGTTATTCTAATCTGCATAGCCAATCAGAAGCCCATTCTAAAAACACTTGGTGGGCACCATTGTGCCCATAGGCACCTAGACCATGTGTGGATAGCCTTCTCCGCTGTTGGCCATACCTGCAGTAAAATAGGCTGATAGTTGGGTATGTTCATATGAGGGGAAGCTGTTTAGATCTTGTTTATAATAATATTTGTATAGTGTTTAAAGCATTTCATAAACATTACCACAGTAATCCCATATGGTAAACCAGTGTTATCCCACAAGCTAGACTCTGAACCAGCAACCTCCCATTATCAAAGCTCCTTTAGCTTCTATGGTATACCAGCCCCATGAAACTTATCTGCTCAGTGGCAGAGCCCAATGGGGTCTGAATAGTTATCACTTACATGTGGCTCATGTTATGCTAATTGCTTTTGTTTCCATACGGTGTTTTTCTTTGGGGTGTCAGAACTATTACCTCAGACTGCAACTTTCTGTTACTAAATCTAACATTACCTTCTACTAAACCTTTCTGTTACTATCGAGATTTAGGAGTTGACAATCAATTGTCAAATTGCTGAATTACATACATGATATTTGAACACGGGCTTCATTTACTAGTAAGTTATTCTGACAACTGTATTAGCAGCAAGTCTATCGTTAGTGCATCTCCTTGTATAGTAAATCTACCAGGTAGCACTTTATGTTATGAAAATTGGACTTAAAAGCAAGATGTGTGTAATGGAGTTATCTGATTGTAACAAAAACACGGTGTCTTCACTTAAGGAACAACACTGGTTTTTATAATCTAATCTGGATTTGTATTTTAAGGTGCTTACATTCTTGGTCTTGAGGCAATGACAGCACTGTTTCAAAAGTATAACATTTCCACCTTTTTGGATAAACAGCTTCAGGGATTTGTTCACACAAAGCTGCTAAATGGAGCGCCAGTAAGCTCATGGTGGAATGCCACTCAAAAGATCTTCCTCATGGCCAGTGATTTTATCAAAGGTACCATCTTCAGAATCTCTTAATTCACAAATTGCTGAAAGCACACTAACAGTCTGAACATTCCATATTCCTAGTGGCTACTGGTGGGATGTGGATATGCTTTATATGATGGTGGTAATTTGTGGTAAAACTTGTCACAGGATGCTATCTTTAGTGTTATTCTCAAGACCACTACAATGTGTGTACTAGTCCTGATATAGTCCTCGGGCTTCATGGCTTTCACACACTATAGCTTTAGTGGATAGTTTACAAATTTAGGCTATACCCACTTGTATACTAGAACATGTGAAGCAGAACCATATATTTATTTAGACTTGCATGTATGGGTGGTGCTCATCTCCATTTCCAAGCCAAAGAGCCAGCATTGTCCAAAGACTTCTCAGTGGTCATGTGGGCGGCATGACTAAATGCTGAGGCACATGGAACACTATTACCTTCCCACCGAAGTGGTACCTATTTATCTACTTGCAATTTCTTGCTTTCGAACTGCTAGGTTGGCAGGAGCTGGGATCAGAGACGAGAGCTCACACCGTCACGTGGCACTAGGGTCTTGAACTGCTGAGGTACCGATATTCTGGTCTGCAACTCAGTGGCTGAGTTCAGACTGACAGTTTGAAGCAGGAGGGAGTCGTGGCAAAAAAGACCCGGAACAAACTGTTCCGGGTTTTCCCGGTCACACTGCACCGACTGATACGGGAGCATACTGGGAAGGAGGCGCAAGGGAGCATTCACACTGTTCACGGCTTTCTTTTTGTGAATATGTGCTTATCCGCATAAGGGCACAAGAAAAACCGCGGCTTTTGGCGTTCACACTTTGTTGGTGCGGGATGGATATGGGATAATTGCGCTTTCCGGGGTTTGATACCACTTTCACCTGGTATCTTTTAAATTCGGGAGGGAAGCATTACGAGATGGGTTGAGTATGGCTGAGGAACGCTGGGCAGATGTGCCTGTGTGGACGGCCCCTTTAATCCGTTTGTGAAACATTTCTGAAACATACCTATATCGGGCCAAACTGCCAGTCTGAACTCAGCCAGTGTCTTAACCTCTGAGCCACCGCAGCCCCCTTTAAAGAATTTATAACAAATACCAAAAAGTGTTTATGTCCATTGTTTATGTCTCTGACTCTCATAACTTTTATTATTTTCTAAAATATGTTACTGTTGCATGGCTTCACTCTTTGTACAGAGTGAGGAGAGAGAGAGAGAGAGAGAGAGAGAGAGAAGGCACAGTGAAGTTGTAAAGTCTGCAGAGCTGTCACTAGTTACTCTTTCTGTGTAAACAATCATTAGTTTCCTCTGGCTTATGTACAATGAACACACAATGGATTGCCATTTGATTTTGGTGAGGAATAATGTTTTACAATTTTTTAAAAGGTGTGTTAATGGGTCTATATAAAATTGAAGACACGTGATACAATGGGGCAGGAATAAGTGCAGCAAGGGAAAACAAAGGGTGGTGGGTGTGACAGTGCCTTACGCTTATGTGAGCTGTTGTAGAGGAGGAGCTGGGTGAAGGAGTGAAAATGGTCCTGACCTCAGCCCTTGGAGAGGTAGGAAGGGGCCTAGGATGCCAGCTTCCAGGTGGGACCTGGGGATCCCCTGGAATTACAGCTCATCTCCAGACTACAGAGATCAATTCCCCTGGAGAAAACGGATGCTTTGGAGGGTGGATTCTGTGGCATTGTACCCTACTGAGGTCCCTGCCCTCCCCAGTCCCCATCTCCAAATCTCCAGAAGTTTCCCAACCTGGATCTGGCAACTCCTATCTGCCATCCTTGGTTGGTGGCCATGGGGGACTGGCTACCCTAGGGCCAGCTGAGCCTTGTCATCTGCCCAGGAAAGGCCAGAAGATTGTTCCATAAGACCTCTGTACCTTAGGTGAACTTGGGGAAAAAGAGGGGAAAGTCTTAATAACTGCATTCTTTCTAATAAAGTAACTATGAGAGGGAGAAAAAAAGAGATAGAAAGGCTTATCTCTTCCTTTGCCCTGCCCCCTCCTCCTTATAGACTAGCCTTTCATTCACAGTTTGGGAGAAGAGACAGCAGGAAGGGTATGTCATCTCATTCAGTTCCTCCCTCTTTGGCAGTGTTCCTGGCACTGAGGAGCCTGGGATGTGTAGTTTCCTCAGGGCTCCTAGATCTATATTAAAGGCATTAGAAGTGCCCTCTTTCAGCGGTGAAGCTTACTAGGTGGCTTTGAGCCAGACAGTCCCACTTAAAATACCTCACAGGGTTGTTGTGAGGATAAAACAGAAAAGGGGAAAACCAGGAGATCCTAACCTTTAATATAATCAATCAGTCATAAATACTGTATTTAAAATTCCTACCATTCTGTGTTTAGCAACAGTAACAGCTGTCAATCTGTCTGGGCAGGCAACATTTTTGTGTATGTACAGTTCTGAAACCCCTCAATGCAGCAAACCTGTTTAGGAGGCATTTGGATTATTTGTTGCTGAGCTGAACAGACCTGATGATCAGCTGACATCTGATCATCACAGGTGAACACAAGGAGTCTGACGGTCAAACAAGTCTGATGTCAAATTTCTAGCATCTCTAGTTTTTAAAACCTTTACTGTTCTTACAGGGTTGTCAACCTCCAGATGGGGCCTGGAGATTTCCAAGAATTACAAGAATTACAACTGATCTGGAGAAAACAGCTGCTTTGGCTGTGGACTTTATGGCATTTTACCCTGATGAGGCCCCTCTCCTCCCCAAACCCTGTCTGCCCTGGTCTCTATCCCCAGAATCTCTGGAAGGTTCCCAACCCAGAGTTGCAACTCTATGATCTTAACAGCCTAGAAACAACAAACTTATTGGAGTGCCTCTGAGCCCTGAGGAGACTCTACTCATCTTTCTCAGTGCTGGCCCCAGTTTTTTAGAATGGGCTTTCCAAAGAAGTGTGAAGTGCTGCCTTTGTCAGTCTTCAGAAAACACTTCAAGGATGAACAGTTCCAAAGGGCCTTTGGCTAGTTCACTCTTCATGAATACTGTGCTGGGACTGTTAATAGTGCTTTTTGTTATCCTGTATATTTGTTGAAGTGATGGTTTTAATATCTTTGTTTTTACTAAAAGTATGTATGGAAGTTTTATTTTCAGAAAAGCAATATATAAATATTTTAAATAAATCAAATGGTCTGTTCTGTAGTACTCCTTGTGGCCACTGACATAAGACATCCCGGCACCATCTAACTCCTTTCTCCAATGTAAAAGCTTTTTAAAAGCTGCAGTAGAAATGAGTATAAGAGTACTGTGTTGATGCTATCTGCAATAAATCTACATTTCAAGAGGCTGAGGCCTTAGAAGAGCAGAGCCATCATGGCCATACCCCAATGCTTGCTAATATTCATCTTTGATTGTTTCCAGGTGTGACATGCTCCCTAATTTTTAGAAGAGAAAGAAATATAACGCTGAGAAGTTTATATAACCAATGTTTCTCTTATAAATTGAAAGAGTGAGTCACTTGTGATCAAGTGCTATTGGAGACCCTATGAAATATCATTTGATAGGGACTGAAAAACATTTATTTATGCAACCCTTTATGCTGTCAAAATTGTAGAGATGTATAATTATGAAGGTCAGAAGTCAATGTTTGTTTTTCAGGGTAGAACTCTGCTTATGGAAAAGCTGAGACATGTTCTGTGAATAACAGCGTTTTGGATTGCACAAAATTATTGTTGCACTGTAAAACTTTACGAAAAGATTTGCAAAGTGGCACTTAAAGTGTTTGAATACAAAGGCAAATATAGTGATGACTGCACTCAATAACATGCAATTATATTTAATAGGCAACTCATTCTCAAGGAGATTAAGTTCTGTTTCCCGTGGCTGACAGCTGGATACCTCTTGAAGTTGGCATATAGTGGCCATAGGCATTCCCTATTGTTTGCTGCTGATATCTTTTACTTAGCATTTTATTCTACTGAACATGGACATCCAGTGTGGAGTAACATCAGGCTAAGACTGAAGAGATCTGGGTTAAATTCCCTTAGCTGTGAAACTCACTGTGTGACCTTTCACCATTCGCAATCTGTGTGTTTTACCTTCCTCACAGGGTTGCTGTGAAGGTGAAAGGGAGGAAAGAGTGTCTTAGTAGAATATAAATGTAACTGATTGTATTGATTTTTTTCATGGCTACTAGCTGTGGGTAGGTGTCTGTGAATCTGTTTTTTAAAGCTGTTTAAGCTAGTGATATATGAGGTATTGAACACTATCTGTTCATTATGCATTATCTTTTTCCTTTATCGTACCCTACTTCTAATCCACTTAACTGACACAATTCAGGATTGATTGAGCAAGACTGGGGATGTCTCTAGTGTTGGAAGTGAAGGACTTTGTGCTGTCTCTTAGCCTCAGCCTACAGAGGAGGACTACAAGAAAGACAGAGAGACACATAAACTGGGATATTGAGCCTCCTTTCCTTCTCTCCTCTGATGCCTTCTCTCCTGTCTTTAGATTGCTACTCTTAGGGAAACTTCCTTCTGGCCTCACTCTCTCTCTCCTCCCACACTTTGCCAGACTTCTTCATTTTGGCAGCATGGAGAGCAGGACATGATTCCTGTATCTCCATCCATTTTAGTCAGACTAGATTAGAAATCTGTTTCTATCCTGTCTGGAATGGAGTTCCTTAAATAAAAGGACTCATATTAGTTTGCAAGGATAAAAGTCTCTGTGTGAAACTTTGTATTCTGGACAGCACACACTAACCAGATGAGCTCTACTGCACTGCAGGCCTTGAGCACTCTGCTAACCAACTAATCCAACATCAGGTTTACATAATCTCTCCTTAGTTCCACACTTCTGCTTCTGTGGCAAACAATAGCATTGTTATGTTAGAACTACACACTCTTATTTGTTATCTTCCCTCCAAATGAGGAATGGTTTGTTGGAGAGAGGGAGAGAGGGAGAGAGAGAGAGAGAGAGAGAGAGAGAGAGAGAGAGAGAGAGAGAGAGAGAGAGAAGCAGTATGTGGTACGGTTGCCAACCTCCAGGTGGAGCCTAGAGGTCTCCTGGAATTATAACTGCTCTCCAGACAGAACTCAGTCCTGCTGGAGGAAATGGCTGTATAACATCCCACGCCCTCTTCCAGGCTGTTGGGGTGACCGAGCTGTGGGGTCACTGCCTGTATAGGCTTATAGTTGTGCTGGATTTGTACGGGAGGCTGGACTAGCGTTCGTTGTCTTCATTCCTACAACAGGCCTGATTCCTAGTTTCTTAATAAAAGGCATAATTAATTTGTGGGAGTCACTGCCAGAGGATGTAGTGACAGCTGAGTGAACTAGACAATTTCATGGAGGATAAGTCCAGGAAGTGCTGTTATCCATGATGGTTAAATGGAACGTCGATGCTAAGTGCCAGTTGCTGAATTAAGGGGGCAGTCCATGCTAAGAGCCAATATTCCTCTGAGTGCCAGTTGCTGAATTAAGGGGGCAGTCACACATGAGATAAAGTGGGTGGGGGAAGCGAGGCTATATCCTCTTGAGAAATTTGACCTGCAGTTGCACAATCACACAGTCCTTGGAAGCTGTGGGTACTGCGTAATCAGATGCAACCGCGGGTGAGTCTTTCTTTCCTCTGTTTGTTTCCGATGCACTTACACGAGGAATTGATGAATCGCATCTCCGCACTGAAGTCTCCCTATGGAGTTTGCGATGATGCACATACTGAGAAGGGGGGAAAACACAACAGTATGAAGTCAGGATGGCCTGATCAGACCATCCTGATGCCATGAGAGCGTGCTGGAGCAATCAGACATGGGAAACTGTCTGTGGCCTGTCGCAACCTGTTTACTACCGGATTTTCCCCGGTGGCTTTTTACTCCACTTCTGGGGCAGAATAAACAGGTTGCCGACAGGTGTGGGGCACTTCCCAGATGTTTGTGTCTGATTACACCCTTTAAATCCACCCGGCATTCGCGCCTATGGCAGAGCTAATTGTGCGTGTGATCATCCTGAATGCTAAGAATAGCGGAAAGTTTTGGGTTTCACACTCTGCTTGTTGTCTTTTCCGGGCATCTGTTTGGCCATCATAGGAAACAAGGTGTAGGGCTAGATGAACCATTAGTCAATCAATCAGTCAATCAATCAATTGACCTTTATTGGCATAACATACAGAGCATACAACTCAATTTGCAAGGAATACTGAACACCTTCTTGAAGCTTCATACAGAAATTTTGCAACAGTTTCAATTATTACATGATTCTGGGTTGTCAGCAAAAAGTAGATCTTATATTTATCAGGTTTCCCTGAATACTTTCTCGACCATGGCTCAATGAATGTAAGGTGCAGGTCAGAGTAGAAAGTACATGAAAGAAACACATGTTCAAGAGTTTCTATCTCCTGCTTAGTGCAGTGTAATATACTCAGGCCCGACCGCATGTGAGGCACGGGCTCCACACAGTCATCAGAAGCCGTCGAGCTTCACTTGCAAGGACAATGGACTCTGCGGATCCTAGCCCGCACCAATAGGGGGCTAGTCTCTGGGCTGAGAGCCTATGGAACTCTCGGCCACTGTAAATAGCCAATACACAGAGTGGGGGGGTGTTTGGGATGTGGGTTTCTGTGCATGTATAAGCCGGCCTGCGAGCCGAGCAACTTGTCTTGTTCTGAACCTCAAATAAAGTCTTAGAGATGAATCACTGCATTAGTCTAAGGACTTTTCATGCAGGAACACAATCTCCTGTCGAATGAGGTTTTTTGGAATCTCCCATATAATACTGCTGATGGCAACACATTAAACCTTGCTAACATATATGCTCTGCGTTGCCCCGGGATCATTAAACAAGTTAGATACTCAGCCCTATGCCCAAAAGGTAAAAGCCCCAAATTGAGGGGTGAGCATCTACTTTTTGCACGGCTCTCAAGAACCTGCCTCTCAGTGTCAACCAGTCTTTGCCTGATCAGCCTAAAAGCTGACTTTTCTGTGTACAGAGATAGGTCTCCAATGTTAAGCCCAATTGAATTGATTTTTTCTTCTATATGACAAAGCCACGTAGAAGACTGGGACTCCATTAACATATGAGCAATAAGACCATTGTTGTCTCTTTTAAAAAGTAGGTGTAACCAAAATTTAATGGCAATAATCAATACTCTAGTTTCAAGGAGTCTTTGGTTTGTTTCTATAGACATGGTCACATATGGCACAAATGAGGGTAGGCCCAAAATCTTACGAAGAAAGTTAGACTGAATTCTTTCCACGTCCTTATTAAAGGCCGTTATCCAAATGGGAGCTCCATAGAACATTCCTGCACTAAGTTTATGATTAAATACTTTAATTGCAGTGGGAGCGTATTGGTTGCCTTTAGTAAAATAGAAACGAGTAAGCGCTGACAGGTTACAGTTTGCGGATTTAATCATTTCCTTCCTATGTGGGACCCAACTAACTCTGTGATCGAAAAGAAGAGCGTTGCGAAATTAGGCTGAACCATCAGTCTAATTTCACAACGCTCTTCTTCTTTTCCTAAGGCATTAAACTCTATGATTTTCAAAATAGCAGGTTAGACACCATCAGTGTATTATGGGAACCAACTAGATTAGGTTTTATATCTTGTCAGTGGACTCTGGAAACAGTGTAGCTCAAGGGCTATTTGTGAGAATCAGCGTGGCTTGTGAAACTAAGGAAAATGTCTACTGGCTGGGTGGATTCTCACAAATAAAAAGGTTTGTAGTACTGAAGTGTGTGGTATAAGTCAGCTTTGGTCTTCAGAAAGATCCCTTGGTAGTTGAAGCCTCATGACTAAACTGTCATCAAGAAACGTTCAGTTATTTGCTATAGATTATTTATTGTAATGCACCATGAACGTTTTGCCAAAATATTATGGCCAAAATATTATGCTACTTTCAAGCTGAGGCCTGAACTTGTCTTTGTTAAACATCTGTTTGAATGACCAGATATGTGTTCACTTGACCTGTTGCTGGAAGTGACCTGTTGCTGGGTGTGATCTGTTGCTGGGTGTTGATAGGTAATTGGATAATGATCCTAAAAATGGCCATGAGAGCACCAGTGATCTGATGTTCTCAGAGGAAAAAATGTTTATGTGAATTTGGCTTGGAAGGGGAAATAAGGCATCACCTGTTTATAAAGAGAGCAGAGTCGACAGTGTGTTTTTGACAGTTGATTTTGTGACTAAAGACATGTCTGAAAGTGCAGTTAAGGTCTTGCGAGATAGTCCTGCAACTGCTAATTTAATGGCAGTATTTGATCTAAATCAGGGATGGGGAAGGTGGGGAGGAAAATAGTCTTGCTACTGGGGTGGACAAATAAAAAGGCCAGACAGCATATGCTGTAGATGTTCAGCATCTAACTTCTTATGACTTGGGCACTCAGCATCTCTGGTGCCTGGGATACTAATAGTTTCAGGCATGAAGGGGGGGGGACTTTTCAAGGAGACCTGTAATCAAATCTCTCTCTCTCTCATATTGTCACTGCCTGTTAACCTCCAGCCAGGCTAAGTATGTGGGGGAAATGTAAGGGAAACGAGGTTAAAGGTTAAAGGCACACATTCATGGTTAAGCACCAGTTAGGCTTTCCAAATTTCAAAACTGGAGTTGTTTTCCATTGTTTTGAAAGATCCATTTGGTGTGGATACTAAATCAAGCTGGTTTGGCTGATTCTGAATCAAGCTGGGAAGAGTTCTCCCATCACTAATAAATTCATATGAAATACTATAATCTGAAATATTTGGCTTGCAGATGAATTCAAATCCTGGTTACCTCAACAAATGCTTGTTTCATCACTTTTGTATTTCCCCTCATTTTAGTCATCTCCCCCCCCATAGAGACCCACTTAATGTTCTTGTCTGCTAGTGTGGCCGGGTCCCTCCTGGCCACCGGCAGGGGAAGGGGGGGGTAAGGTTACCAGATCCGGGTTGGAAAACTCCTGGAGATTTGGGGATGGAGCCTGGAGAGGACAGGAACTTCATTGGGGTACAACACCATAGAGTCCACCCTCCAAGGCATCCATTTTCTCCAGGGGAACTGATCTCCATAGTCTGGAGATGAGCTGTAGTTCCAGGGAATCCCCAGGTCCCACCTGGAGGCTAGTATCATGACTGTGTTGTGGGGAGGGCAGCACCAAGGAGAAGTCAGGATTAAGTCCAGATGTCCACATTTGTACATGCAAAAACTTAGTTAAGGCAAACTGTGGTGATCAAATCAAACCAGTTTCCTGGTAGAGCAAATCCTCACTCATCATAGTTGTTCGAAATAGGTAATGGTAGAACTGAAATTACTGCAGATTACGTTTTATATATTCCTGATTTAAATACAAATTTTCTAAGCATGCCCACACTCTCAGAAAAATATTTGAGAATAGTGTATGTACTGTCTCGCGCCAAGGTGAGCTATATTCCACAGGTACTCTCAGAAATGGTGTCTTTGAGCTACACTGTCAGGAACCAAAGGCCTGTACAGCCAAGGCAACTGCTGACCAGAAGTCCCTGGAGCTTTGGTACAGGAGATTTGCTCATTGTGACCCAGAAGCCATCTTGAAACTACAAACAAAGGATTTGTTAACAGGTATAAATATAAGTGAGTGTGCCAATGATAATCAATTGTGTGTAAGTTGCATAAAGGAAAGGCAACTCAGCTTCTACTTCCAAACAAAGTCAGAGATGCTCGAAGCAACCAGTTGAGCTAATTCACACTGACTTATATGGGCCTATCAAACCAGTATCAACCAGAAGTAATATCTATTATGTTTTATTTATTATTTTTCAAGACAATACCATGTGTTATTTGCTGAAGGAAAAATCGCAAACTGAGCAGAGACTACATTGTCATGGTTTCTAACAAGTTCAACAGGAAGCCCCAAGGCATCCAGTCTGACTGTGGTACATGTCTAGATCAGTGCAGGCATTCCTAAGGCTACACACCAGAAGAGAATGGGGTTGCTGAGTGGAAGAATCACTCTATAATGGACATGGGCAGATGCATGCTAATTGACTCAGGCCTTCCCTACAGGTATTGGAGAGAAGCTGCAATGACCACAGTTTACTTGCAAAACAGACTGCCAACCAAAGCCACAGAGAAAACTCCTTATGAGTTATGGCAGAACAGAAAGCCAAGCACAGAACACATTTGGGTATTTGGATCCAAGGCCTATGCTCATATACCGAAAGAAAAGAGATCCAAACTAGAACCCAGAGCTGAAGAAGACATCTTTCTCCAGAGAGCAAGAGATACAGAATTCTAGACTCAAACACTATCCAAATTACCACAGACAGAGTGGTGCAGTTTGATGGGCAACCAAAGAACAATCAGACTACTGCGACAGATGACCGTCCAGAGGGAGATGGCGACAACAACCAGCTGCTGATGTATCAGAGCCAATGGATGCAATCACTATGCAGACACAACCAGATGTTCAACCAGAAGAGGGGATGAAGGTGGAAATTTTTGAACCAGCAGGTGAACCAGAAGAGCCAGAGACCAATGCAGAGGCAGAAGAGACTCTGGACCTCAGATGCTAATTGCAGGCCAACAAGGGAGTTCCAGCTGAGAAACTAACCTACCTCGCAAGGATGTTGCTACCACACAAATCAACTTCATAGGATGAATTACAGCACATGCCTGAACCAGAAGCAAGCAAGTGGAGGAAAGCAGCAGCAGAAGAAATGGATGCACTGCATAAGAACAAGCCATGGACTTTCACTGAACTACCTAAGGGAAAGAATGTCATTGAGTGTAAGTGGGTCTTTAAGGCTAAGCAGGATGCAAATGGTGATGTTGAGAGATACAAAACCAGACTACTGGCAAGGGGATTCTCTCAAATTTATGGATCAAATTATGACCAAATGTTTGCACTAGTTGTAAAATATTCCAGTTATGATGCTCCTGAGCATTGCAACTTCGAGAAACATGCAAACAAAACACTTAGACATTAAGACTATCTTTTTACATGGTGAAATAGAGGAAGAATTATACATGAAACAGCCACCAGAGTTTACAGATGAAAAGAATAAACATCTATTTAAACTTCAAAAGGGGCTTTATGGGTTTAAATAAACTGCAAAAGCGTGGTCAGATAAGATATCCTAGGCCCCGGTCACACGGGAGGTTTTGGGCCGGAAGAGGGACGGATCGGGGGTGCAGCAAACTGGCGTGATCTCACCGCAACATCTGGGAATCGGCGCGCACCCGTCCCCGATCCGTCCCTTTAGGCCTAAAATACACACTAAAAATAAACCTAGTAAAAGGTAGAACCAACCTGACACGCCGCATCAAGTGCGGCCGTCGGATCGCTGGCACACCCGTCTGCGGGAGCAATCGAGGCTCCCAGCCGAACTGCACATGCGCACACATGCGCAGTTGGCTGCCTTGTGCTCCCGTCCGTGGCTTTCCCCCCGGCATCTGATCGTGCCGGGGAGCAACTGCGCGGCGGCTCAGGGGATCTGTGTGATCCTGCCGCCGCGTGTCTCTTTGCCCGCAGCAATTTTCCCCTGTGTGGCAGGGGCCCTAGATGCTACTTAGTCAGGATTTCATACAAGGCAAAGCTGACCCTGTCTTTACAACAGACACACAGATGGAAGATGGACATTTATTTTGACCTGTGTTGATGATCTGATTACTTGCCATGAAAATCAAAATAACTGTGCTGTGACTATATTCCAACTAAACAAGAAAGTAGAAGTCAAACACCTAGGCAATGCTAACTTTTACTTGGGAATTCAGATTGAATGGGAACCATATGGAAGTTATCTTCTTAGTCAAAAGAAGATACTGGAATTATTGCAAAGCCTGGGCCTGGAGTGTGTTAATCCAATGCCCACACCAATGGAATCAGGTTTCTACAAAGAAAAGGTACCTGATGAACCACTGCCAGACAATCGTGACTACAGAGCCACCATAGGCAAGCTTCTATACTTGGCGATGACAACAAGAGCTGACACTGCAACAGCTGTAAGCATATTATCCAGAAGTGTTAGCACACCCACCACAAAGGATTGGACTGCACTTAAAAGGGTGATGAGATACTTAGAGGGTAGTGCACACTTTAAACTGAGACTGCCAGCAACTAATAATCTTACACTGTTGGGATTTGCTGCTGCAGACTGGGCTGGAGAAAGATCAAACCTAAGATCCACTAGCGGTTATGTATTTTTTCTTTGGGGGTGGTGCTATAAGTTGGGTAAGTCATAAACAAGAAATTGTTGCCCACTCATCTACTGAAGCAGAATTTGTATCTGTTTCTGAAGCATGCATAGAAGCAGAATGGCTTATATTGTTACTGGAGGATTTTGGTATTAAGGAACCTATGCCAGTCCAACTGCTAGAGGATAACCAGAGTTGTATAGCCCTCTCTCTTTCAGGAAAGAACAGTGCATGGACAAAGCCATTGGAATCAGGACCCAATATGGAATGGTCTTGCAGGGGTAGGAGTTGTCAAGCTACACTACTGTCCCACTAAGAACATGACAGTGGACATATTTACCAAACTGCTACCAAAAGACAAATACCAAGGCCTGCAGGACTACCTGAACATTGTGAACCTCAGTGGCATACAGAGTCAAGAGGGAGTGTTGGAGTGAGCGACTCAGCATGCTTGGATATTGGGGGGTGCTACATCACTCTAAGTGTGTATAGGAGTTATCACCTTGAACAGGATGTTGTTGGGGAAATTCTTGTTGACCCCCAGTCTGAACCAGGAGGCCAAATCCCCCAACAATGCCTCTTTTGGTCTTAACTCAGTATCACACTTCTATGACTGGACAAAACTCTGCTATATATTAACCAAATATCCCAATAGAGAAAATGTGTCACTAAAAGAACAGGTGTCCTGTTTACCCCTACTAATCAGAGGGATTTGTGTGGCTTGCTTATAAAATCCTGGGAAAAATGATTTTTGAAATGTTCCTGCCACTGGATGTAAATCACATAACATGCCTTTGTAAATTAAAAACCCATAACAAGTGTCCCTGAGGATGTTTTATTCATTATCTACTGGTGTGCTTAAGTGATTAGACTGTCTGAGGAGACCTAGGTTCAAGTCCCCTTTCTATTGGGAAGCTCATTGGTTGAGCTTGAGTCCAGGATTGTTGTGGGGATAAAATGGTAATGGCGGAATCAGGTTCACTGCCATGAGCTCTTTGGAGGTAAATCATGCAAAATCACATCACCTAGTTTTAAATGCAGATATCAAAATATAGTATCCAGCAGGTTTTTTAAAAAATCTCCTATATGAAATAGGTTTTTTTTTATAAGTTTATCATCATGGAATGAGTTGCATTATAGGGAAGAGCATGGGTTAGAAGATGGATCTCATTTTCTGTGTGTGCGTGTGTGTTTTTTAATGAACTGAACATCCTCTATGAAGAATTAAGATGTAGCAGATCAAGTCACTTTGGGATTTATTCAACAACATTTGTAACCCTGGCATTGATCCCAGAGCATCAGCAGCAAACTGAATAAAATAAACACTGGATTGCTGAATGGCGCTTTCTGAGGTATCTCACATATGTTTCTGTGTTACATGGTAAATATTTGTGGACCTGTTTTTAGTTAATGTTATTGACACAGATTAGAGAGGAAAAAGGAGACTCAACCAAAAAAACATTCAGAAGCTTTTTCTAAACTATTAGGTTATCCCATTTAATACCCAATCATTTTGCTTCTTTGTGTATATATTTCTGAAGAAACACCAGAAAGTGTTTGATGTGTGTTTCTTAATCTTTAAACATACAATATTACTTATATGAGAAAACATTATGTAACTGATGCTTGATTGTATTTGAATGTTGGAACAAAAGACCAGCCAAGGAAGCTAACTCTATAGTGCATTGTCGAATCGTCTCTTCTAGTAGAGAACTGCAGCTAAATAGCTGTCTGCTGAATTGAAATCCATATGATAATTTCAGGAAGCACACTGAAACTTTGGCTTTGCTATTTCCACCCAAAGCTCTGTTTCCCCCCTTTATTCCCTTCCAAATAGCACATAGGCCTTCCTGTTCCTAGGCTTGGTGTGAAGTTTTTCTTAGATCCTCTTTCTGCTTGGTCTCCTCTTCCTTGGCACCCCTCCCTTAGTTGTAACCTTTGATTTGAAAGCCGCTGTCAATCCTGATTGTTTTTGTCAGTTGTTTTGCCTATGGGCCTTTTTTGGCCTTCTCTCTCCTGTCTCCAGTGTGGTCTTTCCATTCTGCTTTCAGGCCTTCAGCTGTAAACCTTCACAAAGCTGTGGTAGACTCTAGACTTAATGAGATATTTTACCGTCAGCCAAATGGACCATTAGTTTTTCCTCACAGATAGGTGTATATATGGAGTAGTGTTAAATAGACCAGTACTCCAACTGATGTGAGGTCTCTGAAATCAATTAGACATGAGTCTTTCTGAACTCTGCTAATTACAGATGCTAGAGAGAAAATCTGGAATCTACTTGTGCAAGGCATATGCTCTACCATTAAGCTGTGGTCACTGGTCATTCAACATTGAAAGACTGCTCAAAACTAGCATGCTAGATGTTTCTAAATGAATGCCCATGTTTTCATCAATATGTGTGTGGGAACACAGCACATATGCCAATATCTCATGAGCCAGTTCAGTAATGTGGGTATAAATTCAGTATATCCACAATAAAAATGAAGTGATATTTGCACATTCGGGCTTCCTTATCTAACTGACATATCCATTACTGCCTGAGCAAACCACCATCTAAATGCTGCATCATTTACAATGAAATGCAAATACAGGTACCCCTGACTTTCCCCCCTAGATTGCATAAGTGTTACTGAAATCAGTAAGCATTATATGTATAGGTGAACATTCATTCCTGTTGATTTCAAAGAGGCTTAGACTCACCTAAATTTCTCTGGATTATGCTGTTAATGTTTCCCACCATGATCATTGTAACAATGGCCTATGTATATCTGAAATGAAGTACTTCCTCTTGTGTTCTCCTTGTACTACATTGTGTTATTATTGGCTCCTGTTTCAATCAGCACAAACTTTCAGTAATAAGCCAGTAATGACTCTGGCCAATGGGTGTAACTAGAATGTGGTACACAGAGAAAAGTTCAACAGTGAGGACATGGCAATCTGTCAGTTTCCATTGCAAAATATTTGTTAGGCTTTATGTATTGGTCTTAAAACATTTCTGAACTGAGATTGTTCATGCAAAATGCTTGAGGTTATTTAAAAATTAGATGAAATTTATGATTAAGGGGCCGCCCTTGATTTTGATTTTCCATTATGCAAAAACTGTGTAAACATTCAGTCGAAATTTAAATGAAAGT
This sequence comes from Gekko japonicus, assembly GCF_001447785.1. Taxonomy (NCBI): domain Eukaryota; kingdom Metazoa; phylum Chordata; class Lepidosauria; order Squamata; family Gekkonidae; genus Gekko; species Gekko japonicus. The sequence continues at coordinate 79,859 of NW_015174936.1, forward strand.
TCTTTTGAGAACTTTTCATGATTGAATTTACTTTTAAATCTTGTTCTTAATGCCAAATAAAAGACTGTTTTGGAATTTTACTGATTCCTTGTACAGTGTGTTTGTTTCAAATTAAGTTGCATGCAATTGGACTGCGTTTATACCATTAATGTCTCGATCCAGCCATAAATCGATCATGGACACAAATGAAAGACTACATGTAACTACTTACACTATTTTTTATAATAAACAGAAATGTGGGTTATTTTTTCATGCAAGTATAGAATAATAATTAGTACCATAATGTAATTACCACTAATCAGTACTTCCGTATCTAGTATGTACTCATCAGCCTACCTGAAATTTTGTCTGTTCTGGTGTCATGTCTTTATAAAGGCAATTTGCTAATCCCTTTTCTCCAAATAAAGAGGCTGGGTTCTAGGGTTGCCAGCCTCCAGGTGACAGCTGGAGATCTCCTGAGATTACAACTGATCTCCAGGTAACAGAGATCAGTTCCCCTTGAGAAAATGGATGATTTGGAAGGTGGACTCTATGGCATTATATTCCATTAATGTCCCTCCCATCCCCAAATCCCACCCACCTCCGGCTGCACCCCCCCTCCAAATCTCCAGGTATTTCTCAACCCGGAGCCAGCAACCCTAGGGTTCTATAGATCTGTTCTGCTAACAGAGACACGAGGAACCTTCCACTGACATAGGCCTCTTTTGCCAGTGACCCTCTGTGCTGGAAGAAAGGGTCACCACCAGTTGGGTGGCCACCCTCCAAGTGGGGCTGGAGTTTTCCCAGAATTACAACTGATCTCCAGTTTTTCTCCCCTGAAGAAAAGGGCAGTCTTGGAGGGTAGACACCAGGGCACCACATCTCTGCTGTGGTCTTTCCTCCCCTCAAACTCTGCCCTTCCCAGACTCCACCCGCACATCTCCATGAATTTTCCAACCCAGAGTTTGCAACCTAGTCACCAGCAGCAGAACAGATCTGCAGATTACAACTCATTATAGTAAATGACAAATCTAGTATGGGTTTCAAAGAGCTACTTCAAGGCTTAAGTGTGCCTAGTGGAACTTTTGCCCTAATTTTGAGTTAAAAGAGACTTCTTCTTTCTATTTTGTTAATTTCAACAGTCCTTTTCCAGTTCCTGGAACTTTGTCTTGGAAACAGAAACATTTTGGCATCATATCAGTAGAATCTAAAGCTAATATCAGACCATGTAACTGTGTGACCAAAGAAAAGTTAGTATGATGAAGCAGTGTGGGGAATAAGTGAATATACAAACAATTATTAGAAGGGCCTGCTTTAACTTTGCATAGAAGCTGAAAAAAATTGTTCAAACTGCCAAAATGAATGAAGTCACATTGTGTGAAGTGAGAAGAAGTAGAACTGAGGGCCTTGCCAGACAACTCACATTGTGTGAAGTGAGAAGTAGAACTGAGGGCCTTGCCAGACAATCAGCTGCAAAAAATGTAGTTTGCTGCTTTGTGAGGAAAGCAGAAATCCTTCCTGGAAGTTCTGTTAGGGTATAATTGCCTTTTTCTAGTACTGAAAATGCAGTGTTCCATCACTTGATAAGTACGATTCTCCCTTTTCAGCTAGCACCTCAGATTAACTAGTGAGCCATGTGAGAAAGTTTGTTCTACTCTTGTCTTAGGTACCTACTGAATAGTGCCTGTGATGTTTCCATGAAGTAGAATTCCTGGCATTAATTCCGGGGAGCTGTTTGCCCCAGCTCATTGGAGCTCAAAGGAGACACAAAGCCCCATTGGGTGTAAAAGTTTTGGCAGTCAATGGGGAGGCACAGCTGTGCAGGTTATATTCTAGCCACGCCTCCCCTAGGCATGCTTTTGCTGCTGGCTGCTTCCTGCCCTCCCTTTAGGCACCACAGTATTAGTTGGTCACCAATTGGGCCAAGCTGGAATTGTTGGGTTTCCCCCTAACTGGCTGTCGGGGGGGGGGTACCTTTTCTGTCCACTGTGTCCCCCAATTTCTCACTGATGGCCAAGGGGAGACCTGGCAACTCTACTTCAGGAAAGGTCTCAGAATTCGGGGGGGGGGGCGGCACACCTTAGGACCTTCTCTCTCTGGCTAGCAGCCTTCCCCTGACTAACATGGGGTAGGTCTGGCCCTTCCCTCCCTGGGTTGGCCTAACAGAGGCTTGTTTGGGAGGGGGTATGTTCACCCTGGACTCCCCCAGTGCCCTCTCTTCAGCAGCAGGCTCATGATGATTGAAGGGAATTTGGGCCATTGGCCTCCCTGGCTGGACCTTCTCCTCTCCTCTCCTGTCCCTCTGCTGAGGGTTCAAGAAGGTGCTGTCCCCCAGCTGCTGCTGGCCTCTTCCTTTGGCCTCTTGTCAGATGCAGCCTGCTGCCTGAGCTCCACCTCCCATCTGAGGCTTGAGCTGGGCCCTGTCAAGCTTTGAAGCATTTGCTGGGGCATTTCCAGGCACAGACTCACTCTTGCCCCTTTCTCTGCAACCTCTTGTTAGATTCAGTGGTGCCTGGACAAACCTACCCCCTGCCAAAGTATCTTCTGGGGCAGGTGGGTGTAGCAATGGACTGTACAGAGTTTTGTGTCAACTGAGCCCTGCTGAAACTCTGCTCTCCCTAGTTACCACCCCTAAATTCTAGGAATTTGCCAAGCTTGAGTTGGCAACCCTAGAACTTGATTCCTCCTACGTCACAGCCAGCCACTATGCTATCCCAGTTCCCCAGCACCCTGTTTTTAGAAATATTTTAAAATATATTTTTTGCCAGTTCTGTCATCCACTTCCCTTTCTGGCTGGTATATCTGAATTATTGATCAGTGATTTTTAGTCAGTAATCTTGTTTAAAATATTCTGATTTGTGTATTCAATATTAATGCTTCCCCAGCTTCATATATGGGTCTAATTTGTGTGTTGTCCGTTTTATAATATTCTTTCACAAATGTATTTATTTCCACTTATTAGAAGACGCAGATGACAGCTGTGGGAAAGTATACATTATGTAAAAAGCATATCAAAACCTGCACTGAATCAATATGAGGTTTCTAATAACTGGTAGTTTGATCTGTTCCAGCTTTAAAAGGGCTATTACTTTTAAATCTTTATAAATCTGTGGGAAATGATATTATTGATCTTTTATTCTTGTCTTGCTGCATAATTCATTTTATATACCACTGAGTGGAGTATTTAAAGTGGTGTATTTATGCAACAGACCATGTATCTCAAACAAATGCTTGTTCACTCTGAAGTAAGTTGTGTTCAGTGGGGATTGTCTCCAGATAAGCAGTGTGCTGTCTTAGATACCACCGAGCTGTTCCACCCATGAATGTAGCTGTTTCAGAAAAGCAGCAACTTGGTTTATCTTTTGAAGTTTACGGGAAGATGTCACTCCATTTTAGTTAAAATTCTATTCTGAAACAACTTTATTTATTTTATTACATTTTTGAATCACCTAACCCCTATGATTGCGGGCCTCTAGGCGAAGTACAGATTTTAAACGAAAGCCATAAAATCCATGATCAAAACATATAATTCACTAATTAACGTGGCAAATGCTTTGGAAAAGTGATCAGTATCTATTGAAGAACCACAAATGTTTTAAAGAAAGTGTTTAAAGAAAGTGTTAAAGAGCACCAGAGATTCCATTTTTGTCATGCATACCGTGTTTCCCCGAAAATAAGACACTGTCTTATATTTATTTTTTCTCAAGAAGACACACTAGGGCTTATACCACAAATGCATAGAAATCCTGCTAGGGCTTATTTTTGGGGTAGGTCTTATTTTCGGGGAAACAGGGTATCCATATTTCCATACAGTTCAATATAAATTTAAGGGTGAAACTGAAACACCTGCACAAAAATATTCCACCAGTGGCAACCAGAGGAAGGGAGCCTTGACTCTCAAAAGCTTCTACCCCCAAACTCTTGTTGGTCTCTAAGGTGCTCCTGGACTCAAGCGAAGCTCTTCTGCTGCAGACCAACATGGCTACCCACCTGAAACAACCAGAAATAAAGCTAGCCTCCCCTCACTAACCCCCCCAATACGTCTTTCAGTTTCTACTGAAAATAATTTAATCAAATGAAGAATTGTAGGGGAATGCTAAGTTATCAAAATGTGGTGATTACTTATCTTTCATGTTTATGCTCTACTAATGGATCTATTATTTGAGCTGTTTTCCATGGGAACAATTTATCTGGTCTCCATTCCATCATAAAAAGGCAAATGTGCTAAATTTTAGGGCTGTGTTGAATTTTCATTAATGAGTATTTTAGGGGCAGTTTTGCAGTAGCATAAACGTCTTACAACTCCCCCGTTGCTTACTTTTTATGACTGTTCGCTGACTATTTTTGGCTACTTTTTCCAAGGGAGGTCAGCCAGTTTGCCAATCGTATAGGATCACTGTGTTGTCATGCTGCTGATCTGATTTGGTTATATGATAGCATCATGAAGCTAATTCAGAGTGAGGGTAGGATACACTACCTTCAGTCTGAAAAGGCTTTTCTACTTGTGCAATTTACTCCTGATTTTCTTGGGAGTTGATTCACAGGCATTGGAATAAGTTTGGGCATGGATGTTCTGTATGTCTGCCCTCCCTGTGCATCTTCACAGTTGTGGAGTCAGTTTATTTTCTTCTGCAGATGCCTTCAATAATGAGGATTTTCAAGGGAGGGTGCTGTTGTCATCGGTGGCATCACAGCACCATCTCTTTTTAAACCAACAGTAAAATATCAATATACTGTTGGTGCATTATAACAATAGGCTTAGGAGTTTCTCTGAATTTCCAGCTTTCATTTAAGTCCCTAGTTTCTTCTCTTGGGGAGATATATAAGGTTAAAGATATATCTCTGTGAGAGAAGAGGCTAGAGACTTATTTTCTAAAAAAATGAAAGCTGGGGGTTTAGAGAATATCCTGAGCCTATTGTTACAATGCTCCAGCGATATATCAATATTTTAGTGCTGTTTAAAAAGAAAAAAAAGAAAAATTACTCCTCTTCAGGGTTCGGGGGGTGACCATGACATGACATGACCATGACAATCAAATCATCAAACAGTGGGCTAAAGGGGGGTTGGGGTGGGAGTTGGCAGGACAAAGGAAAACGACAGAAACATTATACATGTGGGAAAAGCCGCTTCAAGTTCGACTTTCAGAAAAAGTTTGGGGTAAAAGTGGTTTCAAAAGAAATGGGGGGAATGGGGGGGGGGAGAGATAAGTGAAAACTAAAGGTGCAAAAATGTGTGCGGAAATCAGGGGGTAAACCGAAGCAGTATGAGGCCAGAACCAATGAGAAAACCTCATATGAAAAAGTCCTATCTCACACAGACAACCTGACTTTGCTTCTGAATAATAACATGCTGCCTAATTTGAGTGAAGGCAAAGTGTCCAGTCCTCCATTAGAATTAGTGAACATTTTTACCCAGATTTGTAGGCCACCCTGTACAAGTGCCAGATGGTATATTTTGTGAAGGGCAAAGTTTTTAATGAATATGCTCCCCTTTCCCCTTTTTGTCACTTTCCTTATAGATTTCTGATAATATTTACTGCTGATGTTGGTTTCTTGCTTTTGTTGGAGCAAAGAATATGCTTCAACTGACCAATACCACTACGTTATTAGGGAATCCAATTCCTGCAGGTCATACTTTTTTGAAAGCACCAGTTATAATAGGAAATAGCAATGAACAATATTTCAGCACTTACCTGTGACAAGAAAGGTGAAATTGTGGTTTGTATTTAACGTACAGAAAACATTCTGATTGCTAATCTCCATATCCTTTCAATTATGAAGCACCATAGCAAAGAAATATAGACTAGATATTCATCACACACTCTTGTGAGAACAACTGGGTCCACTTTAACGGCTACGTAATTTAAAAGCTTGATTGCTAGCAGGCATCCTTCTCCTGAGTTTGTAATTAGATTTTATCAGGATGCTGCTCATTAAATTATTAATTGGGGTATTTGTTTCATACCTTGTGTCTGTGCAGCTTGGTGACGAATCAAAGGGCTTTCATATATGATAGGACTAGTGTTGTGCAGAAGATAATGCAGAGGGCTATTTATACTTACAGAAACGGCTTTGTACAAGGCATGTCTTCCTCCCCTGTCCTTCAAATTAAGGTGCCTTGAATGCATCGCTTCCCAACCCATCCACTTACTTACAGAAAAACAAAAAATACTTGAGCTGACACTTCACAACAGGTAGTATCTATGTATTTATTTCCTATTTAGACCTAATCCCTGTGTAGAAGAAATTAATAAGTGAAATGGCCTTCAAAAACCAAGTACATCTGATAGAGCAGGGTCAGCAGTTGCCTTTCATTGTTTCTGGCTGAGGCAGCAGCATTGTCAGTGCATGCTATGCTCAGAACTGCATATATACAAAAACTACTCTTAAAGCATGCCACTGCAGTAAGTTTGTGCCAGCTCATCTTTGCCAGTCTGTCACTGGAAATAGCACAAGGAACTGATGCAGCTCATGGCTCATCCCACGATCTGTCACTGATCAGGCATGTCTAGTGCTTCACTTCCTGTTTTTTATGTGCAAAGTTCAGTATCTTATTAAATAGTGGCCAAACTCCCCCCTCCCAAAAAAAGTCAGTTTGGGCAAATATCTTGATGCTGGTTTTCTCAGGCAACTGTACAGATTCTTATGTTTTATTACAGTCTTCTTTCTTTTAAAAATTAAGCTGATTTTGCCTACATTCACCATAACCATTTAAAAAGCTTCTTCTGCTAATACAGTTTTTGTCCCATCTTATTGGAATCATGATGCCATCAGCTTATTTACAGTACAATCTTTTGCAGAGTTATGCCAGTCTAAATCAATTGAAGTCAATGGACTTAGACTGGTGTAACTCTGCAAATGATAGCACTGTTAGTTTGGTGAAGTGTTCCTAGGCTGAAAGGTGAATCTTGGCAAAATGTTTTGCAGGTATTTTATACCAATCAATTTCTAGTATCCCACCCACATTCTTTACTCATATACTTCTGGTTTCCCTGCAATTTTTCTGCAGTACTGGAATGAACTCTGATTATACTATCTTGATTAATGGTATGTGCCATTAATGTGCCAACATGGAACTTTTAAAAAGTTTATTTGGGAGTATCACAATTTAAAATTTACATTTTACTCAAATGGTCCTTGTGTATGCAATCAGTGATAGTTTATCTGAATAAAACGGCAGGGTCAGGCATTGCTTTGTGTGATGCTTGCCAATCTTTCCCTTATTAGAATTGAGTAGTGAACATTCTAAATTTGGCCCCTTTAGTGTTTGGCCGGAAGAACTGCCACTCAGAAGACGCTGGCTGGGTTGACTGGCTGCTTTGTGCAGTCCCGCCCAGCGTTTCAAGGTCTTTTGCATGTGGAAGCTGATTGGACTTCACTCCATTCCACACCTCAAACTCCCCCCCCGCAAGGCAGTTGGAATTTTCAGTTGCATAACATACCTCATAGGGGAGAGGATAATGATGTCAGCTGGCTAGCTGGGAAGGAGATGGGGTTGCCAACTACATGCTGACAAATTCCTGGGGATTTGAGGGGTGGAGCCTGGAGAGGGTGGGGTTTGCAGAGGGGTGGGACCTCAGACAGGTAGAATGCCATAGACTCCACCCTCCAAACCAGCCATTTTGTCCTGGGTAACAATTGCTGCCAATCTCCAGGTGAGGGCTACAGATCACTCACAATTACAACTGCTCTTCAGGTAGCAGAGATCAGTTCCTCTGGAGAAAACAGTGGACTCTGTCATTATATCCTGCTGAGGTCACCACAGCAAATTGACACTGTTTGCCCAAAGCCAGAGCACTCCCCCAGAGCCTCTTTCTAGATCTCGTTGTATTGCTTTCACAACGGGCTTTACTGCTAGTTATCTATAAAAGCTCAACAAAGTTTGAGCAACCATAGCCTTATTGAAGAGAGAGAATTCTTTAACTGTGTTACTTACTGCAACTCTGACCCCTTGGTTCTGTTTTGACTTTTGGCACTTCCTGGATCTTATTACTGCCATATTCTTTACATATGGTTTAAAGGAGTATATATTTGTGTAAAATTATAAAGAAAGATGTAATGAATAATCTTGATCTGGATTTCTGTTACTGTTTGACAGATGTACATGTATTGTTACTTCTCTGCACCACTGTAATTGAGTAAATGCATCTTTAAAAGTGATTGTAATGTATACAGCATTATTTTTCCCATTGACATGTGGGGGAAAATGTTTCCTAAAATATATATAATTTGGTTTTGATCCAGAAAATAATAAGCTACTGTCAACAGTAGTGAATCCAATGGACTAGAAAGCTCACCGTGTTGGATGGATTGGATTGTTTGCTACTGCCTAAAAATCTTTCTAACTTAAAACAGGCATATCTACATACCTCAGGGACTACCTTTCCCCACATATTCCCCAGAGAGCACTGCGTTCAGGGGCCCAGAACCGATTGGTCCTTCCAAGTCTTAAGGAGGCCAGGCTGTCGACAACCAGGGCTAGGGCTTTCCCGGTGGCGGTTCCATCCTGGTGGAATGAGCTCCCAGAGAAGATCAGGGCCCTGCAAAACCTTTTACAGTTCTGCAGGGCCTGTAAGAGCTCTTCCACCAGGTTTGGGGTACCAGGTCTGCTCATTACAAGAGATGGGAAGGCCCAGGAAAAAAAATGGGAAAATTGGGGCGGGACTGTTTCCACCCCCCTTTTCCCCACAAAGCCTTAAGGATGGATTCATGCAACCATTCACCCACTCCTAGGCAACATTTTCCCATTATTTCATAATGATGATCCATGAAGATCATGATCATCATGAATGGTTCAATATGTATTTAGATCTCAGGCTTGTAACCATGTGCCGATTTTATGTAAGCTGCCCTGAGCTGGCTTTGACTGGGAGGGCAAGGTAAAAATCTGAATGAATAAATAAATTTAAAAAGAATATCTTGTAAAAATAATACTCTCTTCAGAATCCCTTTTATTGGTTTTTTTCGGAAGATACTGTTTTTAATTTATAGTTAAAACGTAGGGTGAATACTTCATCCTTCAGAATAAAAAGTATGTCCACTGCTTTTAACATTAAAGGGAAAACTGGGGGAAAATTTTTCTGAAGCAATTCTATGGAACTTTTCAGACATTGAATATTTATCACAGTGTTTCAAAAATATATTGTCAGATTAGGCTCTAAAATATTTTTAAAATATTTTAAATTATATACAATTTGAATTCTTTTGATTTTTAAAAATGTAGTATTTATTTTATATGTGTATGTGTTCTTCCTTCTCTGCAAGAATTCTTTAGTCCATGGAGGGAAAGAACAATTGGTATTCCAACAGTGGCATGTCTTATTACAGTGAAACCGTGCAAGGGCAGGCAGTCTTTGTTCTCTGATCACAGTTATTCCCTTATTTGGGGGAGAAAACAGGGAAGGTAACAACTGGAGAATTACCAGGCTGTTCCAGTTTCAGGATGAAAAAGTGTGGCATTTAGTGGGAATTAGGTTTGGTGGCCACTAGACTGAATCCTCTCTCACACAGAGAAGATTCCACCCATACCAGCCTGCCCTTTCCCAGGAGAGACTAAGGGGTACCTGGTCTGCTCATTACTAGAGATGGGAAGGCCCAGGAAAAAAATGGGAAAATTGGGGGCGGGACTGTTTCCGCCCCCCTTTCCCCCACAAAGCCTTAAGGATGGATTCATGCAACCATTCACCCACTCCTAGGCAACATTTTCCCATTATTTCATAATGATGATCCATGAAGATCATGATCATCATGAATGGTTCAATATGTATTTAGATCTCAGGCCAATGTGAGTTTGTCATGTGTACCAAACATATGTTGGTCCTCAGTCTGAAAGTACATTAAATGATTCATATGGATCAGTTTTGAGAGATGACCAAGCAAGTAATGACCAAAAGACATGAAGTTTCATCAGGAGACAATGACAAGTCAAAGTGACTGGAAAAAACAAAACTTGTCTACAAGCTGGGAGCCCATGAGGAATTACAGGAAGAGGAAAGAAATCCAAAAATCTCCCTGTGACAGACAAGATGCTGTCCTGCCCCTGAAGCCTATGGAAGTGCTTCTCCAACATCCAATCACCTTTTGGAAGGCGGATGTTGGATGGAAACAGAGCAGGAGGGAGTTCAGGTCTGCATCAGGGAGAGTGCAGTGACAGTCTGGGTCTGCTTCATTAAAACAGCAGGCATTTTGAAGGTTAGCTCTACCTGGAAGTGTGGCAGAGTGGCTTAGCTCTACCTCTGGGAAAGAACAGAGGACATGATCGTTCGGCCTGTCTCTGGTAAAGAGTACAGATGTAAAATTTCCAGAAATTTTGAAGCCATAGGAGAAAATGTTTTCTTTGTTGGTACCCCCCCCCCTTAATGGAAATTTTCAGAAAAATTGAACAAATACAATATTAGTACTCTTTACAGATTGAAAGTAACTTTGTTACTTTGGGAACATACAGTGTAGTGGGCATAAACTGGCTTGGCATAAAAGTATCATGTTTGATATATTAAAAGTACAGCTTATTAAAAAAAATAACAAATTGAGGTCCCGATCACATGCCGGGCAGATTTTAAGGGCGCAATCACACGGGAACATCTGGCAAGTGTCCCACACCCATTGGCAACCTGTTTTGCCCTGCCAAAGAAGCAGAATTAAAAAATACCGTGGAAAGTGCAGTAGCAAATGGGTTTGCGATGGGCCGCAGACGGACTTCCCTGTGTGATCGCTCCAGCGCGCTCCCATTGTGTCAGTGATCCCTAGCTGAAGCGCACTGGAAACATGCCGCGAAGAAAACCCCCCAATTCACCTGCCATTGCGTCTGATCATGCAGTGGCGGGGCAAAATAACACCGCGCAAATAGACTCACTCCCCCGTTATCTGTGACCGCACTCTGAATTTACTTTTTACTTTTTAAACTTTATTTTGTTACAAATGGAATGGAACTATAAGGTCCTGAAAGGCCCCAAAGCAAAAAAGGAAACTGAAACCCTTTTCCTTCTTTTGTAACAACTGCAGTGCCCCTTAAAGACAGAAATGTATCTTTATCTTACATTTGATAATTCCTGCATTTTTACACTGGGTGCCCACTGAACTTTTCAGAAAGTGGGTGGGGCCTTTGTAAGCGGGAATTTTTTTTGCTTCTCACATTCGACAGAAAAGGTTTTCCATGGCTGCTACTGCAGCCACTGGTGGATCAGGAGGACTAGTAAGCATCCAGGCTTGTGGTTCCATTCCCTTTTCAAGCTTTCCCTCTTTTTATTCTACCTTCTCTACCTCCCTTCCTTCCCTCAGGCTTTCCTTCATTTCTTTTTATTCCCCTTCTGCAATTCTATTGAAAAAGTAAGGAAGGAGGTATTGTGTCTGGCTCTGCCTCTGGCAGCCATTTTGGGATGGGGCTCATTGCCCCCCTCTCAAAATCCTAAAGGTGCTGGCAGGCTCAAAAAGCGGGGGAGGGGGGGGACTGGTTTATTGCATGTCACACTTCACCTGATTCAAATTTCCATGCAATCATCAATTGTATAGTAGTGTTTTGCCTTTCTGCCCCAAACAATTTAAACTCAGTTTGAACAGGATTACCTTTCATTGCCTTTATGCTTTGCTGTGCCCTTAAATCTTTATAAAATAGTTGCATTTCCTGAACTGTCAATTAAGCTGTAAGATTTTTGTACAAGTCATCATGTTTTTCTTGAAGTTATTACTGAAGTGCAATTCAAGATAAAAAATAAAGAAGTGTATTATTTGTTATTTGTTAGAATATGTTAGCCAGATCCTTTGTCTGAATCTGCTATGTTCCATGAGAGGCCATTTATTTATAGGAAATGGTATTCCATCTGAATATGTGAGTGAAGCTTCTGCTCTCTGTTAGGTGAAAACAATGATTAAAATTACATTGCTTGGCAGCTATAACTATAACACATGTAAATAAAGCTGACATGTGCAGAAGTCAGGTAAATGCAGGCAAGCTCAGGTTTCTAATCAGGTTTTCTGACCTTGACTACAGAGAGACAGTATATCACCCTGAGCATTAACTTTTCTGGTGGAAGGCTTAAGTTAAATGATCATAGTGAATTCCAAGATCTCTTTATACAACACAACTCCAGAATTTGTTCTTTCATTGTTGCCACTTATAAAACAGAACTCCATAATTCCTGTTTCTTAAGTGGTTGCAACAAGAGACTTGATGCCCATTCATTGTACAGGACCATACAACAAGAACGTATGCTCTGAGATGATTGTTGTTGTTGTTCAGTCGCACAGTCGAGTCCGACTTTGCGACCCCATGGATCATCTCCCGCCAGGCCCTCCTGTCTTCCGCCGTCCTCTGAAGTTGGCTCAATTTCATGTTCGTTGCATCGATGACACTGTCTATCCATCTCATCCTTTGCCGTCCCCGTCTTCTTTGACCTTCAATTAGCAACCACCATAAAGGTTTAGACAGCTTGTACATTCTTTGTTTTAAAAAAGTTGCAACTTTTGAAGAGGAAGACCTTAGTGCATCAATACCAATATAGAACAATTGGAGCATCTTTTGGAAAGGTTCATAACATAGAGCTTTATACAGATAAGATAAAAGAAATACGCAGGGCTCTTTTTGTAGCAGGAACTCCTTTGCATATTAGGCAACACACCCCTCATGTAGCCAATCATCCAAGAGTTTACAGTAGCCCCTGTAAGAAGAGCTCTGTAAACTCTTGGAGGATTGGCTACATTAGGGGTGTGTCACCTAATATGCAAAGAAGTTCCTGCTACAAAAATGGAAATATGAATCACTTGCATTGAACAACACATTCTTCCCATATTTCGGTACTCGCCATCTGAGTCTTTTAGATAGGTAGTTTTGTTGTTATTTAGATGTTTTATTCTATGTTTGAATGTTTTTATCATTACTGTACATCACCCAGAGCCCTGCAGTAGCAGGGACTGGGTGATCCATAAGTCCTATAAATATTAATAATAATATTTCAGGAAAGATTTACCCAGTGGCTGGTTATTTATTTCTGAGCAGACAATTTTATTAATATATGCATCAGTACTATTCTGTTTTTTTAAATACTTTTTGAGGATTGCCAAAATGGTGTGACTATGAGAGAGTATTCTAGTTTTCCTTAAGCTGTGACTAATTTCCTCTAATAGGGCAGTTTCTCTAGAAATAAAGCCTTTGAGATCTTTGTCAGCTGCTGTCTATCATTGAGAGTTATACCAGATTTACTTGGCCATATTCTAACTTGCTAACTAGTAATTTTGATGTACTTATAGTTAGCATATTCAACTTGCATGCATTTTCACAATGTCCCTTGTGGGATGTTTGGAATTTCTGCCTTTAAAATACCCTTGACTAAATAAGAAACAGTTTCCCAGAAATTCAGTAACCAAGGACATTCACTCCAAAGCTGCATCTACACATCTTTGGATATTGTGCTCTCATTGCACTATAATAATAGTTAGCAACTGGATTTTCATGTATCGACACGACAGTTAAGTTGCAAATGATTCCTATAGCACAACGAGTGTGCAATGTTCAACAGAGTGAAGATGCAATACAAGATAGTCCCCTTCAGTGCAACCACTAGTAATACAACTTGTAATTTTGAAATTGTTTACTTCTTGGCATATGACTATAGGGCTAAAGGTTTTCCATTTGTTGTGCTATAGTTCCTCTGCTTCCCAAAGCTTCATAAACCTGCCAAAATGTGTCTAAGGATGAAAGCATCAAATAAAAAATTGTTTCAAGGAAATGTGATTTGTTTAATGATGACAGAAATATGGCATATGTATTAATTTCTATCAGTAAAGACTTATAATATGCCCATATTCTTTGGGTAGCAATCAAAAATATTGCAGATTACATACACATTCAGGATCGTATTCTAGAGGATTGTATTTTAGAGAACCACAAGCAGAGTGAGTTCATAGAAAGGATTTTTGTCACCTCTGTCTTCTGACAGCTACTTGAGGCCATCAAAAAGCTGCTTCTGAGTATTGGTAGTCCTTTTCTACTTGTGTGAGCTCTTCTGGCACTTGCTTCCTTGCCTCTCGCAGAATTTCTGCATCTTCTTTCTAAACCACTTGAGCTACGTTCTGTTTTATTTCTAAGAATCCTAAGAAGTGACTTTTTGAGAGCAGAGGGGCCTGCAATGGAATGGGGGAGATGGGATCTGCTGCATTCATGGGTTGATAAGATCCAACTCACAATATTTCACTGTTTGCACAAACATAACTAAACACCAAAAGCATCATGGATGTGTTTGTATAAATTGTTTTGCCAATTAGTAAGTTTGCTTCCAATGTCTGAAGAATACGAGTTTTCTGGAAGATAGCACTTTTTTGCATCTAAGCACAACTCTTCAGTTGCCTAGGAACTGGCTGTTCCCATCTGGACTTCTTGAAAGACCCACTTTCAAGCTGTGTCCTATCTTGTCTTGTGCTGTGAGTCACAGATAATGAAGGAGAAGAGACCAGGTCAGTGCACTCACCAGACAGTAAGTAATGCTGGAGTCTATTTATTTTATTTAATTCATTAATACCTACTCTTCTCCCTCATGGGGACTAGTGTTGCCAGGACTCCCCGATATGCGGGGGGTCCCCTGGCTTCTGGTGCTCCCCCCTGCTCCAGCCAGCTGGCTGGCACAGAATAATTGCCCCCCCCCAACAGGCAAGAAGCAGGAAATAAATACAGTGTGCCTGCATCACCCAGAAGTGACGTAGGAACATAGGTGGTGTGTGTGTGTGTGTGGGTGGGTGCTCTGGTTTTTTGGGCAAAACTCTATTGTAGAATTAGCTTCAAACCATAGAGTTTTGCCCCCAAACCAAAAACCCCTGATATCATCAACGTGCCTCTGTCACTTCCTGGTGACATAGGAACATCACATTTATTTCTGGCTCCTGGGTGACATAGGCAAGTCGTGTTTTTCAAGCTCCCGATAAGTCCCCCCCATCCCTCGCCCACGGGTTCTACTGACCTGGCAACCCTAACAGGGACCCAAAATGGATTACAACATCTGCCCTTTTCCACTTCATCCTCACACCAGCTCCCTGAGGTAGATTATGCTGTGAGTCTGTGACTGGCCCAAGGTTACCCAGCAATTTTTCAAGGCAGAGTGGGGATTTGAACTTGGGTCTTCTAGTCCAACACTATGACCACTGCCCCAAGAAAGTGTTATGTATCTGAGACAATGAGGAAACTAAATTCAGAGTGATACAAAACTAAGGGGGAGAGGGATTAAATATTCTGTAAAAACAGAAATGACAATTACTATAAGTCTGATTCAGACATAATGTAAGAAGTTCTGGAGCAACCCTGAGATGATTCTTGAGTCAGTAGAAAAGCCAAGGAAGATTTGTTCCTCAACATTGGTCCATAGTATTCTAAGCTGCTCTTGTTTTACACAAATAATTTGAACCTTGGCTAGTCATTTTTAACATTCTTTGGTGTCTTCCTTTCTGGCAGTTTAAGCGAGATCTTGGAGCTCCATTGTTCTGTGCAATGTCATAAAATTGTGAATTTTGTTTATCGTTTTTA
>NW_015174936.1:100225-107434 GCF_001447785.1 Gekko japonicus
GCTGTGAGTCACAGATAATGAAGGAGAAGAGACCAGGTCAGTGCACTCACCAGACAGTAAGTAATGCTGGAGTCTATTTATTTTATTTAATTCATTAATACCTACTCTTCTCCCTCATGGGGACTAGTGTTGCCAGGACTCCCCGATATGCGGGGGGTCCCCTGGCTTCTGGTGCTCCCCCCTGCTCCAGCCAGCTGACTCTTGGAGATCCTGGCGGCAGGATTGGGGGGGGGGGTCTAGGAACCGGAAGCGCTGCCCAGACATACCAATGCCACTTCAGGTGATGCCGGTACATTGGGGGGGTGCTCTGGTTTTTTGGGCAAAACTCTATTGTAGAATTAGCTTCAAACCATAGAGTTTTGCCCCCAAACCAAAAACCCCTGATATCATCAACGTGCCTCTGTCACTTCCTGGTGACATAGGAACATCACATTTATTTCTGGCTCCTGGGTGACATAGGCAAGTCGTGTTTTTCAAGCTCCCGATAAGTCCCCCCCATCCCTCGCCCACGGGTTCTACTGACCTGGCAACCCTAACAGGGACCCAAAATGGATTACAACATCTGCCCTTTTCCACTTCATCCTCACACCAGCTCCCTGAGGTAGATTATGCTGTGAGTCTGTGACTGGCCCAAGGTTACCCAGCAATTTTTCAAGGCAGAGTGGGGATTTGAACTTGGGTCTTCTAGTCCAACACTATGACCACTGCCCCAAGAAAGTGTTATGTATCTGAGACAATGAGGAAACTAAATTCAGAGTGATACAAAACTAAGGGGGAGAGGGATTAAATATTCTGTAAAAACAGAAATGACAATTACTATAAGTCTGATTCAGACATAATGTAAGAAGTTCTGGAGCAACCCTGAGATGATTCTTGAGTCAGTAGAAAAGCCAAGGAAGATTTGTTCCTCAACATTGGTCCATAGTATTCTAAGCTGCTCTTGTTTTACACAAATAATTTGAACCTTGGCTAGTCATTTTTAACATTCTTTGGTGTCTTCCTTTCTGGCAGTTTAAGCGAGATCTTGGAGCTCCATTGTTCTGTGCAATGTCATAAAATTGTGAATTTTGTTTATCGTTTTTAATCCATCCTTTCTCCAAGGAGTTTAGGGCAGCTGCATGAGCTCTGCATCCATTTTTATCTTCACAACAAACCTTTGAGGTAGGCTAGACGTATGACTGGTCACTCACTGAACTAAATGTCAGAGTGGGAACTTGAACCTGGGTGTTCATGGTCCTAGTCTAGCATTGTAAGCGCTATAGCTGAGGGCTTCTTTTCAGTTAGTTGGAGGGAATAAGCAACCATGTTCCTATTGCACTTTAAAAAAAAACCCTGCAATTCCAAAGGATTCTGGTGATTGGCTGTCACTACATGTTACATAAATTACAAGTTCTACATGTTACATAAATTACATGTTAAGTACAGCCATCCATTTAATCTCTGTAAAACAAATGCTCTTGGATACTTTTATATGAATTACTGATCTTCAGTGGGTACATTGATTTTAAACTTCTTTTAGTTACTCACATGTCTTGTGTGTTTAATGGGACAGGTGTTCACTCCTTCACTCAAGGTTTATACCTTTTTTCTTTTGTACCATATTTTAATAGTCATTCTTAGATGCATCTTCTTTGTGTTCCCAAAATATTCTCAATTCTTTTTGCATATTTTTATTGTGCCTTTTCATTTTTAATTTCACTGGCTTCATTTTTTTCACAATCAAATTGACAAATACTATAACATTAAATCATTGGTTTTGTTAATTTAGCAAACGTTTTATATTGCTTGCTGCTGTAGACATCCTCAGTGCCCCAAAATCCAGCCTTTTATCTTGTTTACTTGATCAGTTCTATTCTTTGCTTCCTCCCATCCCCTTGTAAAAACACATTAAACCAGGAAAGCCTCCCTTATACTCAGATCTTACTTGGATTTTCTGTTTAAATAAGGAGTTTATGTTAGGTCGTGTTAGGTCATGTTAATAATCATCAGCCCGACATGTTTCCATTCTTTCTGAAGAAAGATCTAGGAAGATGTTGTTTTCATGATAAAAGATGACCAAAGTATTGAGGACAATAGTCAAAAAGCAAAAGGAAGCACTCTGATTCAAAACTTTGCCTGTAGGAAGAAGATGTTTCTTCCTCTTTCTTTGAAATTGACAAGACTTTGGGATTTTTTAGGGAAGATAACCAGAATTTATACCATTGTAAAAAGTTGCAACGATAGTGCAGCATATCAGCTTCCATTCAGTTTAGTGCTGATTGTAGCATTTTGTGCTAGATCTTGGATAGTGGCTCTTTTTACTTAACACTTGCTTGAATTTCAGATATAAAAATTGCAGATGTTAAAAAAAAACAACCCAGCAGTATTGTTGACTTCCTAATGCCTCTGAGATACATCATGCTACCTTGTGGTTTTTTTAAAAAATATATTAACACATCTGGATAACAAATATTGGGGATCCATGGCCTAGAAGAAGAAGAAGAAGAAGAAGAAGAAGAAGAAGAAGAAGAAGAAAAGAAGAAGAAGAGATTGGATCTATACCCCATGGCCCTTCACTACCCAAAGGAGTCTCAGAGTGGCTCACAAACTCCTTTCCCTCCCCCTCCCCACAACTACCTCCTGTGAGGTAGGGGGGGCTGAGAGAGCTCTTGACAGGAACTGCTCTTTTTTTCAAGAACAGCTCTTATCAGAACTATGTCTTGCCCAAAGTCATCCAGCCAGGTGCAAGTGGAGGAGTGGGGAATCAAACCCGGTTCTCCCAGATTAGAGTCCACACACTTAACCACTTAACAAGGATGTAATTCTGCTTAGGATGGCACTGTTACACACATATTGCTCTCTTTTTTTCTAATTCCTGTGTGTATATTTTTAAGTAAAGTGTTATAATGCTTCCATGAGCACTCTCACTCCTTTTAAAAATAATTAAAGTATCTATGTATACAGCATGGTTGCCATGAGATGTGAAATGCTTTCACGTGGCTATGGTCTCCATCAGTGGCTCCAGCTAAAAGCAGTTGAATGCTTGGTACCATAATGCTTAGCACATTAGGAATACATAGCCAGAGGGGAGAATGCTATCTTCAGTCTTTGATCTTTTACCTGTTCTTTTCTAGTACTCATTTTTACTCAGTAATTCAGCTTTTGAAATCCACTTTTTGCTAAAAGGATTTCTGTTCTCCCCCCTCCCCCCCCCCCCCAAGCCATTCTAAAGGCAGATTTTCTTCTTTGGTTTAAGAACTTGCCAGAGTTTTGCAAAACTGTTTACTCTTAATATATTTAAATAGAAGGCTGCCAAGTTCTGTTCACATAAGCATGTTTCCAGCAGTCACCTCACAGGGAGATGTAATTTTCCACTCACTATAAAGGTAGCTGCGTTCATAATCTGGATTTGGTGGGAGTTTATTGAAATAAGGTATGAATGGCCACTGCCTACTCATTGTAATGACTCTTGCAGAGGATAATGGCCTGGCCTGGTAGATTTTGGTCAGAACCCCAAGAATCCCAGGCAGAAAAAAAAATCCAGTATTTTAGAACACCAGCAGTACTGGAAGCTTGACAGTCAAAAGGAGGGCCAATTTCATTATAACCAAGAAACTGAAATGTTTGGCATGTTATCTTCTATAAAATACAATTTTCAGAAGATAACAATGCTGTATAAAATATTGGGTTGTTTCATATTATATTTGATTCCCTCATAATTTGTTATGAACAGATGTGAAGTGATAAATGTGCCAGATATTTTGATACTGATGTCATGCCAGTTGGAAAGGCCAACAGAGCTGCTATGAAATTAATTGACTCAAACCCTGTTTTTCCTAGATGATTTTATGAAAGGCATTTTTTTCAGAGTGCTTTCTAGTGCACAGAAAGAAGGCTGTCCCTATCAGTGTTTTAAAAGGTAAAAACGGAAACGTCTAGTGCTTTTCAGAGTAATAATACTTTGTGGTTTCACTGTTGTCCATTTCATTTATTAGCTTCATTGACCCGAGGTCTTAAGCCAAACATGCAAACAACAAATATAAAATGCATTACATAAAATTACAAGAAATTTAGACAGAACGCCTTTACAATAAAAGCTAGTAAACATGCTCTCAATCAGTAACATCAGACCACATTTTATAAACTTCAATGAATTCTATAAAATCCCATGATATTATGGAAATTAGTTTTAAAATTTTAAAATTGTATACAAAAGGTACTCATAACATTTCAAAGCCGCTTCAAAGATAGCACTATTGAAAGATATTTTGCCACCAAGCGAGTCGTTTCAGGGTCCTCATCAGCTAATAGTATGGTTATCACCCAGGGTTCCATAGGGAGGTGATATCTTTGTAAAATAGGAGTAATCCAGCAGGATCTGGGGTCAATCCATTGGTGGCAAAATAACATAAGATGATCTAAGGTCTCTATTGCACCTGATCCACAATTACACAATCTATTTGAGTACTGTATTTTAGCAAAACGGCCACTTAGCTCTACAGTTGGAAAAACATTCAACCTTGCAAGCGTGAAGACATATCTAGATCTGGGGGATGTAAGGAAGCTCATATATGAGGGAGTTTTCTTAGGTGGAACAATCCCTAAGGCAGAGTTGGAGCATACTCGCCTAGCACGAATTGAAGTGCTGAGTCGGTCAATGTTTGTCACCCTCAATCTCATCAAATTTAGCGCTTCTTGATAATTTAAATTATTAAGCCCCGTAGGGGCGAGACCAATCCACTCCAGCTTGTTATCTATATGTTTTGCCCACGTACATTTATAATTATCCCCTTTTAAAAGATAAAGAAGACCTCCTTGAGCATTAGGTGTCATATAAAGAACTTTCAGTCTCAATTTAAAGGCTGCCTTCCAGGCTCTTGACTCAAAGGAGCATTGTGCGAATTCTTCTCTAAGTGCCGTCCCTGCGACACATTTAGGGACTCCTGCAATTTTACGCAGGAACTGGAGAAGGATCTGATCTGATAATTCCGAAATTTCTTTAATCCAGATCGCAGCCCCATATAAAAATTGTGAAGTAACTTTCGCATTAAAAGCTGCAATGGCCATTGGGACATACTGGCCGCCTCTTGAATAATAGAATTTAAGGAGGGCATTAGAATTTAATTTAGCGATTTCAGTTGCTGCTCTTATATGATGTTTCCAGCGGCAACTGGAGCTGAACACTATCCCCAGATATTTGAAATGAGACACTTGTTCTATCTCCCCACCCTTAACCTTCCATGATCTTTGTTTTAAACAAGGTTTGTTAGAAAAAACCATTATTTTTGATTTCTCATAATTGATCATCAGCCCCTCTTGGATACAGTAATCAGTAAAAGCATTCACTAGTTTTAAAAGGTAAAAACGGAAACGTCTAGTGCTTTTCAGAGTAATAATACTTTGTGGTTCCACTGTTGTGATTTTCAGTGTTTCTCATTTTGGAGGGGGCAGACCTAAGGTGGCTCAAAAGATGCTCTTCCGCATGCAGAAGACCTCTTCTGCTCCTGAAAGGGGTGTTTTGTGCCACATGCTAGAGTATTATATAAGAGAATGAAATTAAATCTTAAAATATACACCTACTGGCACGTACTCTAGCATATATGTGAACTGCCATAGAATTTATTTACCACAGCACTGTACAAACTGGATTGAAACTTATTGGGTTGGATCCAAGTAGTTTTTCCAGTGGTAAAAAAGGAGTCCCCTTTGAAGGAGGAGTTCCCTTTGACCACCAAAAAGTCTGTGCTAGGGATCATGGGACCTGCCAGGACAAAAATCCATATGGAAGAGGGACATTATCATAAGTAAGGGAACTTAGTTATATCAAGTGAAAAAGCTGGCTGGGTCCAACCCTTAATTTCAAAATTCATGTATCTGGAATGTATGTACACACACACACACACAATTAAAATTAGCCCTTTCAAAACTAATAGGGGATCATTTGCATTTTATCTTTGTATTAATCAGGAAAACTACAGCTGCACAGTTTTCAACACATCCAATATTCTTACCTCCTCACATGTTCGTTAAGAGGAGAATAACATTTATCTTGCTAACCTAGTTTTTGTTTGATCTATAACTCATACTGATATGATCGTATATTCTCAGCCTTATAATCTCTTTAAGTGCTAAAATGTAAGAACAAAACCTTATTACATTCATTAAATGAATATATAGCTTGTTTTGGTTTAATTTTTTCAGCACGTATTTCATTTTGAAACCATTTATGATATGGTTTCCATTGAATTCTTGCCAAACCAGGATGGATTGGGGCTTTGCTTTCAGCCTTTTGTGTATTTTAGATAACTTCGAGAGGGCTTCCCAGAATTCACCCCAATGTTGCCTCCTTGTTGAGTAATGAAGAATTTCCTTCTATCTGTCTTGTATCATCAACTTCACTTGGTGCCCCAAACTCTAGTACTATGGGGAGAGGGAGGAAAATACTCACTCTATCTGCTTTCTCACTCTATCACTTTCTCTACCCCATGCATAATGTTTTGGGTTTTCATTATAACACAAACATACATAACGTACATACATATAAACACAAAACATATATGGGGGTAATAATACTTTTTTCATAGTGTGTCTCTAATCCTATAATATTATCTATTTTCATGCATAATGTCTCTAATCCTATAATATTATCTATTTTCATGCATAATGTTATAGACCTATATCATGTGCTTGCTTAGTGATGGAAGATGGTAATCTGGGATTATCAACTATAAATTAGATTTAGAACATAAATGATTCATGCATCACAAATCATGACTAGGTTTGGTACCCAGCTTTCATTTTCCACTAGCCAACAGCAAATCCAATCCCATCACAATATTGCCTGCAATAAAAGGATAATCCCTAGACTAATCAGACCCTGTACTGTATTAATAAAAGGGAAACAATTATTTGAATGTAAAACAATTGAGCTGGCCATCTCTACTCTTATCTGAGTTAATGAACACAGGAAATGACTTTTACTTTTAAACTGTGATTAACGTTGACCAATTTATCTACTTAAATTCTCATTATTTTTCTCCAGCAAATAAAATTATTCTTACACAAGCTCAAATACTGTACAATATGTATATTTTTTGAGGAAGGATTCCCCCCGCACACACACCCCTAGTATGGCCTAGTAGCCTCTAGCTATTTGGGATTGCTGTACTTTCCTAATTTATTGTGCTACCTGCTTTTATCTGTTTTAATTATTTGTTATTATAACCAGGG
>NW_015174936.1:107858-129434 GCF_001447785.1 Gekko japonicus
GGAAAGAGGGAAAGAAAGAGGGCAAAGAAATGGGGATGGGGGGAGGCTCTCTGACCCCCTGATCGAGGCCTCTGGATCCCTGCACTTAAAGGGAGAATTTTTTTGTATAAGTAAAGAGTACTGACAAATTCTTAAAGAATGAGGAATTAAGTAGCACTATAAAAACTAATGTATTTTTGGTAATAAAAGTTTATAGAGTACAGTTTTCCCAGATAAGGAAAAGGGCCATAGGCACATGCTTTATATTCAAATTCATGTTCGGGCTAAGAGATGAACTACCTTAAGACATTTAAATGGCCCTGTGACCCACCCTGAGTCCACTTGCGGGGAGACTGGAATATAAATCTGAAAAATAAAATAAATAAAATAAATAAATGTAAAAGTCTGGCATAATAAGGGTTAACAAATTGCAAAATTTGCCAGACTAACCGAATCAGTGAGATTAAAGGACAAGAGCTAATCAAAACCTCCTTTCTTGTCTTTTCCTTGTAAAGTTTTACCTTGATAGCCTATACAAGTAGAAATTACGCAGTATATAGGTTTTCTCTCTCTTCTGCATTACATTATATGTTCTATTCCTTTTTCCTCATGCATTTTGTTTAAAGTTGATAGTCAATTGCATTATTTATTTATTTATTTATTTATTTATTTATTTATTGCCTTTCTACCCCACCCTCCCAGCCTAGGCTGCCTCAGGGCGGCTTACATAAAATCAATACATAGTTTACAATAAAACATGAATATAAATTTAGTTTAAAACAATTCTAAACTCATTAACTGTACAACATAATAAAGTGTTAGTGATATTAATTCCAGATGGCTGTAATTATTCAGTTCATTCTTCTCACAGTCGGTTCTTCAGTCTTCTTTTAATTATCCTTCCGGCGGCTGAATCAAGCTGTTATTAAAAGTTCCAGAGGAACAAAGGGCTCTCTCACCTTCAGCTCTCAGTTGTTAGCAGTGGTGGTTAACAGTGGTGGCGGGTCCCAAAGCCTGGCAGAAGAGCTCTGTTTTACAGGCCCTGTGGAACTGCAAAAGGTCCCACAGGGCCCTGATCTCCTCTGGGAGCTCATTCCACCAGAGTGGAGCCACCACTGAGAAAGCCCTGGCCCTAGTTGTTGCCAACTTGGCCTCCTTGAGACTGGGGGGGGGGCAGTTAGTTCTGGGCCCCTGGTCGCAGTGCTCTCTGGGGAACATGTGGGGAAAAGCGGTCCCTCGGGTATGTAGGTCTATGACAATAAAGGGTGTTAAAGGTAAGAACCAGCACCTTGAAACAAATCTGGTGTCAAACCCACCCGTTGCATTAGGCATGGTTGTCATGGGTGACAGGATGGATCCTGGAATGGTCACTTTTGTTATTGCTTGCTTTGCTGCCTGCTCCTTTTCTTATCTCCCTAGAAGTAGATATGTGACCTTGAGCTCCTGGTGTCAGCTTTCTATTGGGAATAATGAACCGTTATATTCTGGTGGGATCCTACCTTTGTGTGATTGGCTCTAGGCCATTAGAATGTTAGGGGGGGCTTGGTATAATTGCTAGCTTTGTGCGCTTTTGGGTTAGTTCTAACAAAGACTGAGGGGGAAAATCCTGTAGACCTTTTTTCCCTTTTTGAATTAATGAAATGCTTCCTAAGACGTTTTTCACACTTATATGTATATTGTGAAAACGTCTGAGAGCTCTGTTCAGTTTTTCCAATTGAAACCCTCCTGTAACAGTCCCCCCCCCTTTTTGGAAAGAGTCTTTTACTCTAAGGGAGCAATCCTAAGCAGTAGCCCTCATTTTACAATGGGGCTTACTCTCAGGAACATAAGGTCATAAGTAGAGCCTTCTGGGTGAAACTGCAGTCCTCTGGTCCAATATACTGTTTCATACAGTGGCCAACCAGTTGCCTAGAAAAGTGTTAGGACTGCAGAGCCAATGTGTAATATGCACATTTTAATATAAGATAATATATAACATCAGAGAATAACCATTTCTATGGTGGATATTTTCAAGAATATATTAATTGTTTAAATGTGGATAATTTTGGCACAGATTAATATGCCATAATGTGTTTAATGTTAATATATTATTAGTGAATTGATTATTATCAGTGTTAAAAAGTTTAAGATGATATTCATATAAGCTAGTAGCCCTACATATTATGATTATATGAGAGTGTGTCTCTCCTTCCTGTTGTTTACTACAGGATTTGTTTTCTATCAGGGACATAAACTACAGGGGGCCAATGGGGCTCACATTCAAAAAAAACCCCCCCGATTCCCCAGAGGGGGCAATGCCCCCTGGGCTGCCAGGTGGCATCATGAAGCTACTTAGGCTGTCAGGTTCTTAAGTTCAGTCAGTCTTGTTTATCTTTGTAGCAACTTAACAAGTTTCTAGGAGGCACAGGGCTGGTTTTGTTTGTTTATTTTGTGAAGATAAGAGGGGGAGGGGACCTTCATCAGATTATACTATCTGTGAAGAAACAATAGCGAGAGAAACAACATGGATTCTTATTTTCTTTTTTGCATGAATTTTAGAAATAGAGGGGTTTAGTTTATATTTTAAGTACTGAAGTATCTTTAGTTATGCAGAGAACCCTCACCACAATACCTACCACACTTAACCTTAGCTGAAAAGACGCATTTCTAAATTAGTGTATAATCAGATAAAGTCACACTTCAGAATATGAAACGTAGTTTCCTCTCCTGTTCCTTGTGTCAGGTGTCAGCATGCCACATGCTTTTCTGACACCGTCTTGTTCGAGTCAGCAGTGTGCTGTATAGACTTTGGCCTGGATAGCTGGATGACTGACTGAAACTGTTCACCAGCCTCAAATCCCACGTTATCAGTGAAACTTTTGCTGCTGTGTTTCCTTTCATTGTGTCCTCAGGCTGACCATTTCCTGACAATGTCCTTTAAGCAGTGAATATACAGAGAAGATCAGGGTCAGTCTTCATGCTGCAAAATCTTCACTTGTGGGTTGAAAAGATAAAGGTTTTTCCCCCCCTTTAAAAATAAATAATGATAGGGAAAATAAGAATGGCAGCAGCGTGCTTTCTCTTTCTATGAGTGGTTTCCTAAAACTGCTGGAATGGTCCCATTGGAAGCAACTGCAGAAAGGATTGCCAATGATATCTGACTGGTTTTAACATATTGAACGGAATAAGCATGTTTAAAGATACTCATTTGTACTGCAGAGTGACATTGGAAGCCAGGTTACATTCTGGGGTTCTCTTGAATATCTGAAGACATGGCAAATGGCTTTTAATTTTTAATAACAATAACTCCTTCTGTGAATTGTTGCCAAACTAGCTGTGGGAGTAGGAAGTATTTTCCAAAATCATGTTCTCTGTCATTTACGGCACTATTCGCTACCCCCCCCACCAGTGTTATTGTTTCACTTGAAGATCTAGTTTCTGTAGCCTCGCAGAGCTCCATTATTAAACTGATGAAGCAAAATACATTATCCGGAGGTGTCCAGAAAAGTAAATATTGAATGTTTTGGCCATTGATCAGTTCTGAATACAAAAACAGACAGATAATAATTTACAGTAATTCATAACAATCACCCTGTGGTCTTGTTGGCAATTTAGACCCAGTAAAATATGCAAATAGGGCCGAAGTTATTTTATAGTGGAATTTGGCTTCCTTTAAAAACGAAACAAAAACGGGATGCTGGCCGTTTTACAACCCTATGCATGAGCAGCAGCCCCAGTCATACTATCACCACTACTTGTGCATTTGGGAGACAGGGGAACTGCATCCAACACCTTGAACCTTTTTCCTAAACGATCATAGGGCCAAAGTATACCCGCTGGTTTTCAAGAGTAGAGTATTCAATGCATGTAAACCAGCAAAAACAGGGAACTATTCACCACTCCTCTAGTTTTGGCTGAGGAAAATGGCTGGGGCGGGAGCAGGAGCCTTTCCTCCCTCTTTAGCCAAGCTCAGATGGGCTCTCCTTTATTTTTAAAGAGCTTTCCCTGTAGTTGATATGTGGCTGTAGAAAAACCAGCACATCTATTTTGGCCCATATCGTCAGTAATATTACTGGGCTTAAGTTGCATCACCCTCTTGGACTATGGATTCCTGACAGCCTAACTGTGCACCTGTTACCGGTTTGCATGAGTAGCATCCCATTTAAATGAGGTATTGGACCTTTGCAAAGTCACACAGAATAGTTCTTTTGTCTCACCAGCATCACATTCAAATCAGGCTGGATACACTGTTTTGAACAATGATTAAAGAAAGTCTAGTTCATTAATTCTTTCTTAGCACCATGGCAAAGTAGACTTTTCATCTCTTTTTCACGCATTTGCAGAGCACTCTGTTGTCATTTTTTATCTTTTTAAAGCATTCAAGTGACTATCAGTGATAATTACAGATTGCCCTTTCACATAAAATGTGATTTCACTGAGCACCTGTTTCAGGCAAAGCCTTTGTATTATGTGAATGCACACAACATTTGCTTGATTATGTAAATCCAATGTGCAAATGACCCCTCCCCATGAGGCAAATAATAGCCCTTATGCTGTTTTGGCTTAGGAGGATAATGCGGGGGGGGGGGGATGCAGAAACTCCTCCTCCCTCCTACACCATGGTCGTGATTAGAAATCAGACTCTGCAATGCTTCTTAATGGAATTGCTGCAATGGGAGCTTGCAGCTGCAGTAGTGCTTCTAGCCCCTGTGGTGAACCCGTGTAATTTGTTACATGTAGTTTGGCCCTTAGTCTTCTGTGTAGAGGATTTTTTTCTGTATGGAGGAGCATTTGAACATGTGACAACCCCACCCCCGTGTTCACTCCGCAGGGGATAGAGCTGTGTACAGGTTTAGCACCTCAGTGAGAACTGGGCCAATATGAACATGTACACTTTCCAGTGTTGGAAGGATCCTAACTATGAGCCATCCCTGTCTCAGGAATGGTGTCTTGAAACATATTTCTTCTAAGAGTAGATATTATAGTATTTGGAGTATACCAGTGGATGTTTTCCAGAGGTGTTTAATGCTTCCAGAGGTGTCCTTAGAGAAAGATAGCAAGAAAACTGATACCAGGCCCCGCTCTCCCGCTGCACTGCGCCATACTGACAAGATCAAAGGAGCCTTAATCAGCTCCCTTCTCTGTTGTGCAGATCCTCCCTTAGCTGGCTGCTTGGCACAGGCCGCCCACCCACAGACATAGCCACCATTTTCCACTGGCTACCTGCCAGCCAGCTAATGAACAGCAGCACCCCCCAGTCAATAGTAATATGCTAGTGTAGGGCCTCAAGGAGTCCAACTTGCTGCCGTTTCTGCTGCTCTCTCAGCTGATATAAGTGTAACATGTGTCAAGCAGCTGGGGAGCTTTACCCAAAAGCTTCCTGCTTGCAATAAGTCCCACAAATGTTGTATCTGTCCACTTGCTCAGTGCATGTGGCTTTTACATCTGCAATAAACATAATTTAAGTTTCCTTGCTTTTTAAATTTCAGGAGCGGGTAGAGGGGATTCTTTGCTGGAAGCAGCATCAGTAACATTTTGAACTGGACAATCCATTTGACACTAAACTAAAAGGAAACTTGCTTTCAGTGATAAAATTGTAGCTTCCTTGTAGATCGTTAACCAAGCACCTTTGATTAGAAGCCATCAGTTGCCAAACTACCTGAGTTCTATTCCAGCTGTAATTATCAAAATATTACCTATAAACTGAGCTGTGAATTTTATTCTAAAATAAGCATCATGAACTGGAGAAAATTAAAAGCACAAAGGATATCAGATGTCTTAAATTAGAATAGTAATTAATAACTTATAAATCATCACAATCATAATGCCTCTGATTTCTGATAGATAGAATTGTTTAATTTAAATACTTTCTGCAGACTGTGTTGCAGAAGTGTTGGTCCATGGATTAGTCCCAGGTAGAGCAATCCTGAGCCACGCCCATGTTGCAGCAGCCAGCCACAGCTGCTAGACAGTTCCCTAAGGGGCAAGTTATGCTGCAGCAGAGCGGGAAAGAAGTGTAGCTGGCTGCTTGTGAGGGCATGTCCATGGTGATTCCGCCGCAGCATGGCTTTGTGGTGTAGTGTCGAGGGGGCAGCATGAGTGGTGGGGCTCTTTAAGTCGATGGGAGCAGCCAGTCCCGGGCACAGATGCCACTGCATTTCACAGCTAGGGGGCGGGGAAAGTCAGCTCAGGAGAGTCCCATTCTCTGCTCCCACCCAGCCTCCCTGGCAGAGATCTGTGGCGATGACAGGCACACGGTCACCATCATTTGTTGTTCTGGCATGCCACCATGTCCCATGGCCAGCTCCCCCCCAAACCCCACCCTCCCGAATACTTGGAGTGTGCCCACTGCAGTGGCTCCCCCCACCATTGGCTCAGGGAACCCCTGTGATCCCATGCCCCCTCAGTGCTGCTTGCACAGATGCCTTCCCCCCTGGGTGCCAGAGGACCCCCTTCCTGGAGTTAGGGGCCTCATCCAGTCACTCATCTTCTTAGCAACCCTTCTCCCCCTGGTGGCTTGTGTCATTCCCCTCTCCTCTGTGTCACACACACAACAACCCTTTGAGGTTGGTTATGCTGAGGGTGTGCATCTGGGCCAAGGCCAGCCACCTACCTTCCATGGTACAAGCGGGTAATGGAATCTGGGTTTTCTGGGTCCAGCCTCACACTCTCACTGCTGCGATCCACCGGCTCATTCACCCAGACTACCCTCTGGCCCCTCCCCCCTTCACACAGAAGCCTGCGAGGTGAGTGAGGGAATCTGGCTGTGTGCCTGGGCACCTGCTATGTATGGCAGATTACAACCAGTGGGATGTGCACAACCCTCCTCAGATACCCACAGCACTTGAGAGCCCTCCCTCTGAGACATGTGCTCAGGAAGCCCACAGGGAGAGTGGCAGATAGGGTGGGGAGCTTCTGTCCTATAGAAGAAACCAAGCAGCAGAGACACACTTGTGGCACAACGTAGATTTTATTGCACTGGAATCCATGGCAAGGGGTGAGGAGGACTCCGTCCACTTCCACCCCGGGGACTGAGGATCCTTGGCATGGCATGCGCCAAAGTGGAATGGCATCACAGGTGGAACTTGGAAGGGCTTGCCAGGCACGATGCTCTGCCTCAAGAGGAGGGCTGGAAAAGCAGACTGAGCAGAGTGCATGGGGGGGGGGGACACTTGCTACACCCACAAGTCCCTCTGTTGAATTTCCACCTGCAAGACAAAAAAACAGAGCCATAGCAACCAGGTGCAAGTGTCATGTCAGCCTCAGCCACGGAGACTGACCAAGAGAGAGATCTTGGAGTCATAGTAGATAACTCAATGAAAATGTCGAGACAGTGTGTGACTGCAATCAAAAAGGCCAACGCTATGCTGGGGATTATTAGGAAGGGAATTTAAAACAAACCAGCCAGTATCATAATGCCCCTGTATAAATCAATGGTGCGACCTCATTTGGAGTACTGTGTACAGTTGTGGTCACCACACCTCAAAAAGGATATTATAGCATTGGAAAAGGTGCAGAAAAGGGCAACTAGAATGATAAAAGGGTTGGAACACTTTCCCTATGAGGAAAGGTTAAAACGCTTGGGGCTCTTTAGCTTGGAGAAACAACGGCTGAGGGGAGACATGATTGAGGTTTATAATATTATGCATGGGATAGAGCAGGTTGAGAAAGAAGTACTTTTCTCCCTTTCTCACAATACAAGAATTCGTGGGCACTCAATGAAATTGCTGAGCGGTCGTGTTAGAACAGATAAGAAGAAGTACTTCTTCACCCAAAGAGTGATTAACACATGGAATTCACTGCCACAGGAGGTGGTGGCGGCTACAAGCATGGACGACTTCAAGAGGGAATTAGACAAACATATGGAGTAGAGGTCCATCAGTGGCTATTAGCCACAAGGTATAGATAGGGACTCTCAGCTGGGGCAAGTGATGCACTGTATTCTTGGTGCTTGGGGGGGGGGGGCAACAGTGGGAGGGCTTCTAGTGTCCTGGCCCCACTGGTGGACCTCCTGATGGCACCTGGTATTTTTGGCCACTGTGTGGCAGTGTTGGACTAGATGGGCCTTTGGCCTGATCCAACATTGGCTTCTCTTATGTTCTTATGACAGGGTCTGCAAATGCAGCTCTCTGGGGGTGCTGCCACAAACTACCCTTGAGGTGCATGATGGAACCAGCCAACTCACATTCACCTGTCCTGTATTCAAGTGCTCCTGGATCCCTTGCAATCTGTCAGCCACAGCAGCTGCAGCTCAAGCCTCTGATTCTGCAAGAGAATCAGTTGAAGGGACATTTGCCAAGCTGGTTCACCACATACAGTGGAGCAACTGCCAGACCCTCCCACCCCCAACCGCAGACAAGCCCTATGTTCTGCCAAGTGTGGGAACTGGGCAAATGACAGAGCATTCCCCACCCCTCCCCCCAGATCTCCAGAAAACTTCCCAGGGAACTTCCCCCATGACATATCAGGGGCCACGGCGCTGCATGGCCACGGCTTGTGTCACACCATGCCTGAACTCAATGCTGGGCTTCAGTGCAGGAAGGAGGAGGGGTTGGATTTATACCTCACCCTTTACTCAGAGTGGCTTACAGTCTCCTTCCCTTCTCTTCCAACAACAGACACCCTCTGAGGTACTTAAGGCTGAGAGAGTTCTGAGAGAATTCTTGAGAGAACAGCTCTGAGAAAACTGTGACTGACCCAAGGTCACCCAGCTGGCTTCATGTGGAAGACTGGGTAATCAAACTGGTTCTCCAGATTAGAGCCCACTGCTCTTAACCACTACACCAAACTGGCTGTCATGGCACCCAGGCTCAAGCGAGGAGGGTGGGGGAGCAGGTTTGGGATCCTTGACCTTGCTTACTTGTGAGTGTGTGGTTGTCCCTGTTGGTCATGCCTCCAAAGGTGGGCTACCTATGAGGGTTCTGAAATGAAAGAGGTCAGTCACAGAGTATGGACTTTGCTCACTTCCTTGGGTGTCAGTGCCAAATGTTACCCTGTGGTGCACTCTGCCACGCCCAAACTGCCTTACCACTTGCTCTAAGTCCACACAGCAGGGAGCACCAAGACAGAGTCCCATGCTGTGCGCCCTAACTGCTGAGTTGTAAGATGTCCTGGCAGAAGTATTTGTAGGAGGGGGGAAGCACGATTGGGTGCTGGGGCAGGGGCTTGGACACCATGGCGAGGGAGGTGATTGGCTGATCTTGTAGCCAGCATCCTGAGCTCCTCCAAGCCTAATGGGCGAGGCCGCAGTGGTGGGGGATGACTTGATTTTCAAGTTCGATGGGTGTCTATGGGTTATGTCATATTTTTTGTTGGTGTAACTTTCCACCTTTGGAAGTGGGTGTTCCCAGGCTGAAAGGGCTCAGGGAGCTGACTAACTGTGGCCATGCCCCCAAACCCACCCATGACCACGCCGGTGCAGGGGCCTGCAGCTCAGTTGTGCCAATGGGCAGCCACACCTGTGAGCAACAGAGTGCTGCTGGGGGCCTGCGCCATCATACGTGGCCATTACGCAGGTGTATCTCAGACATAACACCGGCACAGAGGTCAGTTGGCTCCCTGAGTGCTTTCAGCCCCCCACTTAGGATTGCTCTGTGGGTTTCTTAGAAGTCTAATGTTTCTTATGTCTGTGGACCCACTCCTAAGTGCCACTCAAAGTTCAGAGAAAGTATGGTTAATTAAGGTATCATAAAATAATGGAACCCCTCTTTTACTGTAACATATGGAGCATACAGAGAGCTGCCTGCCTAGACAAAGGCTCCAAGGTAATGGGAAGCATTTGTCACTTTGTAACTTCTAAGATTAAAGAGCCTACCTTAGAAGCACGCTTCTTAGTCCTGATTTTGCTGGTGTGTGAGTGTCAGGTCCCACAGCAATTCAACGGAGTACACACTTATAGAAAGGGATTACTTTATTGAAGCCATGAGTCACTGAACAGGATCACTGTTCAGAATAACGCTAGCTCATTGAACTGGGAAGGTTAAAGCAAATTCATAATCGATACTGCCAATAGACATGGTTCCCGCTCGCACCCAAAAAGCAGTTTACGCGCCGAAAATCCCTGGGAAAGCAACGGCAACTATGTTATCACTATAAAACACTTCCCACAGTTTCTACTCATTAAAACCAAAGCAAAGCAGACTTCTTCTCTTGACCACCTGTGACCTTCCACTATGAATATATGCGCATGTTTATATGAGCGGACATCTAGGGAGGGGGACATACAGAGATAAATACATTGCCGAACTCAGGTACCGCATTACATATAGGAATAAATAAGAACCTTTGGCAGCTTGCTGACAGTGAGGCATCATACTAGACTACTTGGCAAAAATGGTGGTTGTTCCAAAGAATCTTAAAACTTTAATTTCTAATTAAAGTTTCCTCAGTTAGCATAATAGACTTTGGGTGATATATATGGAGCAGTTTTATAGAATGCTGCTTGGATTCTACTAGATCTAGTATATAGATCCGGTTGTTCAATTCTCAGTTATTACTTTTGTTGTGGAATTTTTGATGTATTATTCACTGATTTATATGTACTCGTACATTGCACAATACAATGAAATTGTTTATGGAAAATTAAAAAAAGAAAGAAGATACTTTATAATAAGATCAGCTAGGGCATGTACAAAACCAAGGGGCAGAGGAACTGTGTTCATACCTTTCTTTTGTATTGCTTGTTTACCCATTGCTGTGCTGACAGTGTGTGTGGGTGGACAATTTGCTTTTACTAAATTCTTTACTACTTTGCATGCTGATAGTTTTTCTCCATACCACATAGACCTCCACCATTTGAACGTGTTATTCATGCAGGGCACCAAGGGAGGGGAGGTAGTCAACTGCCAAATTGCTAATTCCCCAGGAGTGCACAGGTATGGTGAGCTGTCTCTATGGTAACCAGTCTCTGGATAGCAGGAGATGTGGGCACAAAGTAGAGCCTTAGAATGGCAATGGCAGAAAGGAAGCTGGGAGCACTGGCCCTCTCGGCGGATTAATGCTAAAATGGCCAGTTGGTGGCAGCGGTACCAAAAGAAGGAGACAAAACCCCTCTGAGGGTTGGGTGAGCTGGGAGAGTGGCATGGAACTAGGCAGAGTCTCAGGTGGCTATTGGTGTTTAGATGCTTCAGAGGGCATAACAAAGCAGCACTTGTGAGTCAGTGGGCTATTCCACCACAACTAGCAAAATATCTCTTGCCAGCTCTTACATTGCCATTTGCAAGGTTTGTGGTCCAAACAGAATAATCCTGTGGTCCTGGTAGGTCAGGAAGCCACTGCATGAGGGCTACTGACAGTATAATATAATATTCCTAACCAGCACAATGACTGAAGGTGATAGAAAGAAAAGCTACCATAGTAACACTGAGAGATGTTCATGCAAAGTCTATGTAAACTCTGCTGCGACCCACAAATCACAACGTTGTACCCTGACTATGCCTCCACATTATCCATACCCATCAAGGTCCAGTCAATGATAACCAAATAACCCCATGATCTCACTCATCCCAGTACAAACACATTTCTTTGACACACAGCCGGGCAACTAGAAAGAGACAATGATGCCTTACCCTGCAGAAGCCGCTCTGAATTGTAGGTAGTGCCCTGTGTGGAAAACTTAGTTCTTCTCCAGAAGAATTCCCACTCTGCGAACAATGCTACATGTTGATAAATTTTGTAGTTCTACAATATTTGTGTTTCTACTGTGTTTGTGAAAGGAAGGAGTGTTGCAGGGGAGAAACTGGGGGTCACATGCACAAGGAAGAATAGAAAGATCAACAATTGCTTGAGCTGTGCGTAGTGGGCAGATGCTTCTGTATCAGAAGGGACCCGCATGGAGCTGTAGCTCCATAAAAAAGCACGGAGGTCATAAACAAGAGCTCCAGCTTCAAGACTTATCTGTAGACTCTTGAGAAAAAGGCCTCAGAAGTGGAAATGTATTGTGGTATCCAGATAGCCACTTAGATCTGTAGCCTCACTCAAGTAGCTGTCTGAAAGTCACTGTTCTACAAAAAAAACAAAAAAAAAACCTGCAAAGAAAATATACAACACAGAAGTGCTGAATTAGAACACATCAAGAAATGAAATACTATATCTCATCCTGGCTTATACAGAGACAGGTGTTTCCTTACTATCATTTGTAGCAGTTCAACAAGACCCACTTTTTAGAAACTTTAGCTGGCTTTTCCTAATATGTTGTATCATAATAAAATCTTTACTGCTGCTTCTCGATCAGTTGCTGTTTATCCTATTTAATTGCACTTTTGTTTATCTACACGCCAGGAGAAAGAAGCTGGAACCTCTGATCTTTCTCATCATCCTTTCTGTATAACAGCCTAATCTCTTCCAGACCTTTACACAGAGAATTAAATGTGAAAAATTAATGACAGGATCCACAGCAAGCTTCTCTCTGCACCAATGCCTCCTCCCTCCCCCATTTGTAATTTCCCTATAAACACGTGCAAAATGGTTTCCTTCCAGTACACATCTGAGGAAGTGAGCTGTGACTCATAAATTCATGCTGGAATACATGTTGTTAGTCTTTAAGTTGTCATGGGTTTTGGTTTTATTTTGCTTCAGTAGACTAACACCGTTACTCCACTGGAATGACCTTTCTGTGCCTCCTAGTAAACTTTTCACTTTGTCTATTCCCATCTTGATCCTATCCAACGACACACCCACAGTGTTTATTAGGATGCTTGCCATTGTCTGTTGATTATGGTTACAAACAGTAACCATTCTCTCCCATTATTCTCTTCATGCAGCCCAACAAAACTGGTGCTTTGAGGCTGAGGTCAGCTGGCTAAGGAAGAAACGGAATCCAGAAGAAAAAAAACAAGCAGTAATGCTGGTCGGGAAGGCTGATGTTCTAGAGGGACTGAATCCACGTGCCCTAGATGGAGTGGTGTTGGCTTTTTCTGAGCAGGTTAAGTGCTTGGGGGTGCTTATAGATTTTACTTAGGCGTTTGAGAAGCAGGCTGGCATGTTGGCCAGGAGACACTTCTATCAGCTGCATGTGATTCACCAGCTCTCTGGTTACCTCGACTTGGCTGATCTGGCCTTGCTGATCCATGCTTCTGTAACCTCATGGTTGTATTACTGCAATGTAGCCGCCCTGAGCTCATACGAGTCCTAGATGGAGTGGTGTTGGCTTTTTCCGAGCAGGTTAAGTGCTTGGGGGTGCTTATGGATTCTACTTAGCCGTTTAAGGCTGGCATGGTGGCCAGGAGACCCTTCTATCAACTGCATGTGATTCACCAGCTCTCTGGTTACCTCGACTTGGCTAATCTGGCCTTGCTGATCCATGCTTCTGTAACCTCATGGTTGTATTACTGCAATGTGCTTTGTATGGGGCTGACCTCGAAGATAACCCAGAAACTACAGCTGGTCCAGAATGCAGCAACCCAACTATTGTCAGGGGGTAGCGAAATAAATGTGCTTTGTATGGGGCTGACCTCGAAGATAACCCAGAAACTACAGCTGGTCCAGAATGCAGCAACCCAACTATTGTCAGGGGGTAGCCGATGTTGAAACATGTAGGCTGCCCATGTTGAAACAGCTGCACTAGCTGATAGAAATGTAGGCTGCCCATGTTGAAACAGCTGCACTGGCTGCCGGTCTGTTTCCAAGTTCAGTTCTGTGTGCTAGTTATGATGACCCTTCATGACCTGGGACCCACATTATTTTATTTTTGCTTTTAAACCGGAAATGTTTTAACGATTGTTGTAAGCTGCCTTGAACCATGAAGAAAGGTGGGATATAAATGTTTTAATAAATAAATAAACGAATTGGTTAACCATCATAGCAGGAGGGTACCAAGATGAAGCTGAACAGCTAAGTTTACTACCTCTCCCTTGCTTGTATTCCAGTGACAAGATGGTGGTCAACCCTGATGTGATGATGAACTCAGTGTCTTCTGTTACAGTGGGAGTATTGTGAAGATGTCTGAGCTGTGTAACTATTGTAGGGAAGGTAGCTCATTGTCTGCCAACCATCATGACAGCAGAGAAACAGTTTTTATTGAATAGCTTCCATTATGGAGATCTGATAGCATTGCAGAGGAATAGGATTAGGAAGATCAGCCTTTTCAATCCTGAAGAGCTTGGAAAACTACTTGGTAACCAAATGAGCAACATCACTACGTCTCCATGCTGAATGCAGCTGCACGTGTTTGAAAAGCATCCGTCACACAAAATGAAAAGGCACGTGTTCCCTTTTGGCAACTTCTCAGATGTACAGATGGCTTCCTACTGGTCACAACTGCTAGTGACCTTGATGGTGATTTGCATTACACTGAGAATGGTAAAAATCTTTTCCAGTGTGTGTTGCCTGGAAGTTCAGTGACTGGGTGCTCATCCATGAGTAGAGGAAGAATGGTATTACTTAGATGCCCTTCCAATCTCTTGCTTCAGTCTAACCCCCGACTCTCCCAGTCACTGCCCTCAGATACCTATGTATCTGGCCACCTGATCTAGCCACAGTAATCCATGCAACAGTCACCTCCAAGATAGTCTACTGTAATGCTCTCTATGCTGGCCTATCCTTGTGCCTGACCCAGAAGCTCCAACTGATCCAGAACATGGCTGTGAGGGTCCTTACGGGGACCCCCTCAGATGGTACACCTTCACCCAGTGCTGTGTGAGCTGCACTGGCTCCCAGTGGAGCATTGGATCCAGTTCAAGGTCTTGGTTTTGACCTTTAAAGCCATTAATGGTCAAGGACCTACATATCTTTGGGATCGCCTCTCCCAATATGCCCCTGGAAGAGTGTTACACTCTAGTGTAGTGTAGTGTAGTGTAGTGTAGTGTAGTGTAGTGTAGTGTAGTGTAGTGTAATGTAGTGTAGTGTAGACGCCCTGACGCCTAGGTAACCAAAGAATGCATGCTGTCAGGTTAGGTTAATGAATGAACCCATCTTTGATTGAGAAAAAAAAATTAACATCAAGAGCACCGCACTTTACTTAATGATTGTTTTTATTGTGTAATGATTGTTTTATGATGTTTTAACTGTTGTTATGGCAATTCCCTTTGTTGTAGCCGCCCTGAGCCTGCCGGGGAGGGCGGGGTATAAATCTAACAAATAAATAAATAAATAGTAATAAGAACCTCCTGGTGGTCCCCAGCCCGGAAGAGATCTGTCTGTTCTCAACTAGGACCAAGGCCTTTTTGGCCCTGGCCCTCACCTGGTGGAACTCTCTGTCAGAGAACATCTGTGCTCTATGGACTTTATTATGTTTCCATAGGGCTTGCAAGGCAGAGATGTTCCACCAGGCATTTGGTTGAGAACAGCAATGGTCTGGCACTCTCACACTCCCACCTCCCCTTTTTTTCTTCATATTTCCCCTCCATCCAGGGGGCAGGTAGATACTAAAATTATCTGAAATCTTGGACACCATTTTTCTGATGAATAGTTTTAAAATATATTTTAATGTTATTCAGTTTTTCTTACATATTGTATTTGCCTTTGATGTAAGCCACCCTGAGCCCTGTTTCAGGGAAGGGCAGCCTAGCAAACTGAAATAAATTAATGAATGAACAGACGAACGAATGAATGAATATGTTTTGCAGCTTCTCCTGTTGTAGAAGACAAAATAGCAGTTCATGGAATGGAGCTGCTTTGAAATTCTGTCTCCGGGTTTTGTTTGTTTTATTCTGTGTGCTCATATTCTGCAAGAAAAAATTGAGTTGTGAGTGTTTTGACCAGCATTAACTATCAGTGGATTTGAATATGTGATATACAACAAAGAAGGCTGTGCTCCTCAGTGCCCTCACCAGCGCCTTGTGGAAGTTCATCTGGTATGAGAGTTTGTAGCAGGGAGGCCCCTTACTGCATATTTCATATTTACCTTGTGCCCCAGTGCAGGAGACGTTGCTATTGAGTGCTCTACATAACTTTTTCTTTTCTTAAGTGGGTATGAAGGAAAGGATGAAGTACAGGTGTTAGTGTCTTGGTGACTCTTTCTTTCCAGTTTTCCTTTATGAGGTGCTTTGCCCTTTCAACCACAGTTGCAGGAGTGATTTGAAATTCTTAGTTGTTTTTGGAATGCTTAGGCAGGGTACCTCTAAGGGTTCTGAAAATATGAGTGTTCATCAGCCTCTAATCTCTTTTGTTCTTCCAGGCTCTTGGGTGCGTGTTGTCTGTGCAACATCCCCCGTCACGAAAGATCCTTGATACACTTCTTATTTTTCTTGACATAGAGTCAAGAGTATTGTATCACCGTGATATATATGATCTGTGCCTCATGGGTGGGGCTTATGTGTTTCCAATGCTGTACCATGACTGGCTTCTGAGTTAGTTGGAATCCTGCCCTTCTCTGAAGACAAGAAGGATCTGGGGGACAATCTTTTGGGGTTTTCCATTCTCTCCAGTAGGAGTCTTTGTAATTCTGTCACCTTTTCTGTAGACATCAATATATCTAATTCCAACATGGCTCCATCTGTGACTACTTAGATCCAGGGACTGACCCCTATAAGTCCTTGCAGATTCCCTGCTTGGGACATTGTTATCCTCAGGGGCAAGACCAGGTATAGGATTCTAGGTAAATTAAGAACCTGACAGGTTAATTTAATACAAATTAGGGGCCCCAGTGTTAAAATCAATAAATACATGACATAAATATATAGGTAATACAAGTTATACAAAAATACGTGTATTTATTACAAATTGGTTTAAAAACAATTATAGGCCCAATTATAGCCTCACTATGACTTCATACTGGCGTGATCTGGTCCATGGGGTCGCAAAGAGTCGGACTTGACTGTGCGACTGAACAACAACAAATGACTTCAAATTGTACAATATGTACAATTAGGACCTTATGCGACCCTAAAACAGATGCATTTTGGCCTACTGACCTTCTTCAGTGGTCAAGCATAAATGATACACATTGGCTCAATTATTGCAATAATTTGTGTTGTTCATATATTTATGTTGTATACTTATTGATTATGAAGAAGAAACTGTGAAGTAACTGCGCTAGAAAATATTTAAATAACAATCACAAAATTGTATACAAAAATGTGTACCAAAAATCTGCATATATAAATGCACATAGGTAGCTGAAAATGATGAAATTGGCGATGATCTCCGGAATGTTCTACCATTTCGATACTATTCTTCTTCCAAATGTGGATGAAAGCAGCGACTCTTGGTCTGTTATTTCAACAGGTACGTATCAACAATTTCATTAATTTTCACCGATGTATCATAACATAGTTGCAAGAGATTCTCTGAAAGAACATTCCTAGAGCAAAGGAATGTTCTTTCAGAGAATTTGGAAGAAGAATAGTATCGAATAGTATTGAAACGGTAGAACATTCTGGAGAACATTGTCAATTTCACCATTTTCAGCTACCTATGTGCATTTATATATGCAGATTTTTGTACATGTTTTTGTATAGAATTTTGTGATTGTTATTTAAATATTTTCTAGTGCAGTTACTTCACAGTTTCTTCTTTTTTCGGTCTGTTCTGTGACTGTGACCACCATTTTTTGAGCCATACTTATTGATTTTAACATTGGGGCTCCTAATTTGTATTCAATTAACCTTTCAAGTTCTTAATTCATTTTTTGTGTTACGTTTTTGTTCTGCTCCATCTTTCTCTATGGATTCTAAGTAAACACAGGATTCAGATTCATTTCCATTCCCCCCTCATGCCACCAACACCAATCACTTTTCATTCCTTGTGCTGCCTGCTGCTGCCCTATCAGCATTATCTTGCCAGCATCCAAACTGTGTTCTGCCTGTCTGAGGAGCTGGAGGAGTGAACCTGTCCCACAAAGAGGGTATAACTTGAGGGTGGGGTTAGTTGGCTAATTTTCCATTGGCAACTGTCAAAACGCAAATGTAGTCATGAAAAAGTTAAGAACAGAAAAAGCACAATGTTTTTAACCTTGGCTCTTTCCTATGGCTTTTTAAAAATAATGGCTTTATCAGAGTGAAACATAAACAGAGATTAGGTATCTCATATGGATTAGTTTCACAGGTTTTCTTTTTAATAAAAAGAACTTGGTGAACTGCTAAAATACTGTATCAGCTGAGTTTTCTTTGGCTAGCCTGGCTCTCTTGACTTGACACTAGCAAGATCAAGCCATGGAAGACCGTCAGCACAAGGGATATCCTTTCAAAAACAGGACAAAGTTTTCTAATTCTTATAGTTAAGCATTTTTTATTTGCTTCTTTTCTTCCCACTATATTTTCCTTTACATAAAAGATGAGCAGGCTTTAATCTGACAAGAGACTAGTGGTTCATTCATTACTTACTTGTTTTGTAAATTACAAAAATTACTAAAAGTTTTGTACATTTCTAAGAAGGACAGTATGGTTTTGTCTGTTATAAAAATGATCATGTGCTTTTGCAGAGAATAAAATTCCATTTTCCCCCCATTTAAATTAAATATAATGCATGATCTTAGAGCATATATAGGCTTTGCCCCAAGAATAAGACATTGTCTGGTGGTTGGGATGGGACAGTCTCAACTTCTGGGGGAAATTCTCTTCAGTGTACAGGAAGGGTTCTAACTTTGCATAACTCTAGAGAGTAGAGCTTTCTCCATTCCCCACCTGGAAGTTGGCAACCCTAGTTCCCCTGGCGGAACTGGCTGCTTTGGAGGGTGTAGTTTATGGCAGTATACCCTTCTGAAGTCCCTCCCTTCCTCAGACCCCCCCCAGGCTCCATCCCCCAAATTTCTAGGAATTTCCTAACCTGGAGTTGGTATCCCTATCTCCTTCCTACCCAACAGATAGCTTAACTTAATCTGCCCCTCTGTCTTAAGCTTCCTCCCAAGACAGCCTCAATAGGTTCAGTGCTCTGAGACTAGAATGACAGGTTGTAAAGTGGAATGATAGCCCTGGGAATAGGCTCAGTGCTCTGGGACTGGAATGACAGCCCCCAGAGTGGAATGATGGCCCCTGGGAGTTGCAGAGGTGTTATGGGACTGGAATGACAGCCCTCAGAGTGGAATGATAGTCCCAGAATGCTTCTGCACTATCCTAAAAGTGAATTTTAAAAAAGGACACAGCAGGAGATCGTTGAGATAAGCCACCTTTTTCTGGGTTTAGCCCAGCCCAGGGGCATTACAAGGGGGGTTCCCAGGAATTCCCAGCTCCCCTTAATTTCTTGGGAGCCCCTTCCTAAATCCCACATGGCTCCTCCTCCATAGATAAAGACAATGGCCCATGATGTCACTGGTTCCTCCCTGTGATGTCACTGGGCCCTGGTTCTTTTAAGGATCTAGCATAGCAACACCTCTGGCCCAGGCCCAGCCCCAGCCCCCCTCCCTGGAAATTGGAAAGTCTATATCCCTGCCTTTCTCCTTCCCACCCAACAGCCAACCTACCTTTATCTACCCCTCTGTCATCAGCTTTCCATCTCCTTTCCCCCTGCAGCTTCTCCCGAGGAAAACTGTGGTCTTTCTCCACTGTAGGGACTAAAGCTATTTACATTGTTCTGTCCTCATTTTTATCCACACAACAACCCTATGAGGTAGGTTAGGCTGAAAGTATGTGACTGGTCCGAAATCACCCAGTGAGCTTCCACAGCAAGATG
Organism: Gekko japonicus; assembly: GCF_001447785.1. Classification (NCBI taxonomy): domain Eukaryota; kingdom Metazoa; phylum Chordata; class Lepidosauria; order Squamata; family Gekkonidae; genus Gekko; species Gekko japonicus. Next base: position 127,362 of record NW_015174936.1, read on the forward strand.
GGGGTCTAAACCTGTATCTCACAAACCCTTCCCTGAAGCTCTGACCATTATACTACACTGGCTTTCATAGGGTGGCTGCTGTTGAACAGTAGCAAGCAGCCAGGCCTAGCTGAGTCATGCAAGTCAAGTGGTATCAAATCACACAGAGGGGGCTGCTAGGTCTATGATTGTCAGCCTCTGGGTGGGACCTGGAGATCCCCCAGAATTACAACTGAACTCCAGACAAAAGAGATCTGTTCCCCTGGAGAAAATGAGTGTGGCATTCTATCTAGCTGAGGCCTCTCCCTTCCCCAAACTCTGCACTCTTCAGACCTCAACACAGAATCTCCAGGAATTGTCCAATCTGGAGTGGGCAATCCTAGCCCCAGGCCTGGCTCCAGAATAGGCCTGGAAAGTGCCCTGCCCCCTCCCACTGCTTTTTTAACCCAACCCCACTGCTGTTTGGCCATTCATACTGCAGGTACAATCCTCCCTAATCCCAGCTCCAGTTCTGCTTTTGCTTCCTGCCCCCCCATTCATCACCTCTCTGTGTGTCTGTCTCTGTCTCTCTGGCTATCAGCCAGTCTATCTCTCACTGTCAATACGTGGGGCCTGGAGTAGATCCCTGCAGTGGCCATTTCAAAAGATTGGAGGGTGAATTTAACCCTCCTGAAGTTTTTTTTTTAAAAAACGTTTTGGATTTCTCTGCAGATGCATGGAGTCCCCAGAGAACCTTAAAAAAACCTGTTGGGAGGGAGTGTGCCCTCTGTTTGCAGAAATAAGTATCTGCACACAGAGGGGACTGTTGAGAATTAGATATATAGATGATAACAAAATACTTTTATAGAAAGACAAAAAGAAGTCCACAATGTGTGCGAACTGTTTATTTTCCAACTTGAAGTGCTGCAGCTGTGGTTGGTGCTTCAGGTTTCTTCCTTCCTCTTGCCATTCCAAATTATTGGTTTATGGAACTGGCAGTTGTCTTGCTTCTGGGAGGGAAGGAGGTTGCTTTGAGGAGCCTATCTGAAAACTGAGCCTAAAAGGAAACTTTGAGGAGCCTATCAGAAAATTGAGCTCCTTCGGTAATGGGAGTTGCGTCTCCCTGCATTATGAAAAAAAAGAGAAGAAAATATAAAATTACCTTTATTTCTCCTCATGAGAGAGCCTCACCACCAGCAGCTTGGTTCATTTTAATAACACTGCCGCTTTTATCATAGAAGCAAAGGTCATTTCGGGGGGGAACGTGGGGGAATGCAGTTCCCCCGGGTGAGGTGCGGGGGGGGCACATGACGAAGCCCCGCCCCCTGCTTCCAGCCACCCCGCTTCCATCCCTCACTCAGCCAGGAGGAGGCAGGAGAAGAGGGAGGGTAAGTTGCTTCCTCCCCGCCTCTCCCCACCCCTGCCTGCCTGGGGCCAGGGAGGGCCTTGGCGGGGCTTCCTCGCACTCCCACTGGCCTTGCAGGTCCACCGCCGGGCCCCTGATGCTAATGAGTTATGCTAATGAGTTCCCCTAGCTCTTTTTCTACGAAATGACCCCTGCATAGAAGTGCAAAGTAGAGGAACAAAAGGAGTCTGCCCACCTCCCCGAAGGAGGGAAGGAAAGAGAACTATGTCTTTCTGCTTGTCACCAAAGGAAATTGGCTGGAAACACTCTGTTTTTTTCCATTGCAAGGATCTGATTGGAAGGGAGAAATGTCATTGTTCGAGGAATCTGTAGAATCCAAGGACAGGAGCACTGGCTGTCTGCTACAGCACCCAAAGTTGAAAACAACAGAGTTTTCTTTGGGAAGGCTAGTTTTGTTTCACTAAGAATCCCAAATTTCTGATACTGTTCTGTAACATCATGGTAATGACCTGAAACAGCAATTTCCATGTATATCTTCAGCTCAGGAATTTCATTATGCACATCCTTGGCTTGTCCTGAGAAAGCCAAGCCAAGAATTCTGAGCCTCCTTTGGCTGACAAGTGAATGACAAAAGTCATGACAAAGCAATCATTGTGGGCTGAATCACATGGCCAGGTTTTTTAAAGGTTTTTTTTTTAAAAAATAGGAAGTTTTTCAGGGTTTAGTAGTATGTGGAAGGGATGGGATTT
>NW_015174936.1:129444-136693 GCF_001447785.1 Gekko japonicus
AGCAGGAAGGAAGCTGATGGGATAATTAATTAATTAAAACATTTATATACCTGCTGACTCCTGACCAAGACAGAACCAGGGCAAGTTACAGTTAAATAAAATAATGTTCTATAGAATCACATAATTAAAAACATTAAATAAAAGTTATTAATACAACAGTAAAAAAAACAACCCCTTTAAAAACACTCTGTGCACTTTTTCCTTTTGGTGCAGACTCCAGTGGCCTGAAAGTTCTGTGGAATAGTTCTGCTTTGCAGCCTTGCCAGAAAGCCAAGAGGGTGGAAGTTGCTGTGATCTCTTCTGGAAGGCTATTTCACAGGCATGTGGCAACCACAGAGAAAGCCTGATCCTAGCTACCAACAAAGCATTCCCTAGACAGAGGCCTGTATGCCTGCTGAGATAGTTCTATAGTCTGAGAGTATTTTATGGTTGCTTTTTTAATAACCAAAGATCTAAGAATTGTATCAAATACCTTCCCTCTACTTAGTCTTCCTTTGAGAAATCTTCTTCCTCCAAAGGAGGAAGGCACTTCGTAATGAAGGTGGTGTGTTGGATCCCATTCAAAGTTTTTATTTACTTTTTTGTGCATTTCTTACGGCAAAATGGTCTTGTAAGGGGTCTCAATAAGACAATAAGATAGAGATGTTTTGGGAAATTATCATATGCTGTCTAAAACACAGAAAAAGAAAATGGGACTCCTTTACCCCCCCCCTCCGCTCCACTTAAATTTTTCATCTGAATAAGTTAGATCACCAGTTTAGAAGAAGATAATTGGTGATTTATGTGTTACCTCTCCTTAGCATTGTTCGATTCCTTCTAGGAATTCTCTTACGAACTCTTCTCCTGCTGCGACATTGTCTTTTACCAAGAATGTAGCATAAGGCATGTCGTGCCATTGTCAGTATAAGCTTCTTTCAACCTCGGGAAGAGCTATGGATTCAGTTGGTCATCTTATATATGGGGGATGATGTAATTCTGACCAAGCAAACAAAATGCAGTTAGGCATTATAATACAGAATAGTTGAATTATCAAAAATATACCAGGTAAAAATATTAGTGATGGTATCCAGGACTAACTTTTAAGACCTATATTTTCAAGAGTGCTGTGTAATTTGAGATTTGCTACATGAGAGTTTCACTGCAGGTGTAATAAGTATTCAGAGCCTCAGTGAAAAAATATAAATCAGAAATAGCTATTAAAGAGGTCTTTTAGTCTTCTAGGGAGCAGTTCATTCTGTGTAGCTTACCTAATCACAGGAGCAGCAGCACTGAAGGCTCAAGTGATATGTGCAAAACCAGCTACCAGTGTTATTTATGACATCATAAATGAGAGCATTGCAATGTCATTAATACCAAGACAGGCGCTCACTCCGTCACGTGGCACTAGGGTCTCGAACTGCTGAACTACAGACCTTCCAGTCTGCAGCTCAGCATCTTAACCTCTTTATATCCTGTTTCTCTCCAAAGCAGCCTCAATTTAAAATAATGTTAGCATTAAAGTACCACAAAACAGTATACAACAGAAGAGAACCATCTCCCCAAAACCCCAACAGTGTGTCCAATATACAACTAGACCATCATGGGCATCAACAATTACACAGTTTTGAAAGGTCATTTAAACAGTTATATGTCGCACAATTTCCTGAACTGCTGTGTCTTACAAACCTTCATCTCTTGTTCTGGCAAACTAAAAAATTAAGTACTGATGATAGGTGCACAGAAAATCTTATCTGGAGTTGATTCTTTTTAAAAACTTGAATCAGTTACTTTAATATGGTAATTAAAGCTAGGCATATTGGTTAATCTAATAACTAGGAGTGGGCATGAAATGGCTGACGAACTAAAATTTGTCATGAATTTTGGCTGGTTTGGGTTAGTGAAACAATGTTTGTGAACTGAAGACCTGCCACGAACTTTCAGGCATTTTGATGCAGTTCATGGCTCTTCACGAAAAACCCAAACCCCAAACCGAACTGCATTTTTGTGGTTTGTCCATGTCCCTACTAATAATGATTTCCATTGCTTTAAATGAGACATACATTTTGGGTTATAATTCTCTCCCCTAGAATGCAGATGAAATTCTCAGATATTGTACTCCTGATCCAAGAGAGCCTCCCTGTCCAATTGGAGATGGATAGTAGAAAGATAGTAGATATGCAGATGATACCACTCTAATGGCAGAAAGTGAAGAGGACCTAAAGAGCCTCCTGCTCAGAGTAAAAGAGGAGAGCGCAAAAGTGGGCTTGAAGCTCAACATAAAAAAAAAAAACTAAGATCATGGCATCCAGCCCCATCACTCCTTGGAAAATAGAAGGGGAAATCATGGAAGTAGTGATAGATTTCACGTTCCTGGGAACCCAAATCACCGCAGACTGTGACAGCAGCCATGAAATTAAAAGATGCCTGCTCCTTGGGAGGAAAGCGATGGTGAACCTAAACAGCATGATAAAAAGTAGAGACATCACCCTGCCAACAAAAGTTCGGATGGTCAAAGCAATGGTATTCCCAGTAGTAATGTATGGCTGCGAGAGTTGGACTATAAGGAAGGCCGAGTGCTGAAGAATAGATTCTTTTGAATTATGGTGCTGGAGAAGACTCTTGAGAGTCCCTTGGACTGCAGAAAGAACAAATCAGTCAATCCTAAAAGAAATCAACCCTGACTGTTTCCTGGAAGGCCAGAAATGAAACTGAAGCTCAAATACTTTGGCCACCAAATGAGAAGGGAGCACTCACTGTAGAAAACCCTGATGCCAGGAAAGATTGAAGGTCAAAGAATACGGGGACAGCAAAGGATGAGATGGTTAGACAGTGACATAGATGCACCGAACATGAAATTGAGCAAACGTCAGAGGATGGCGGAAGACAGGAAGGCCTGGCGTGATCTGGTCCATGGGGTCACGAAGAGTCGGACTCGACTGTGCAACTGAACAACAAAAGTAGAAAGTATCTCCAGAGAGGCAACTTACATTCACCTGTGCAAGATGAGCCCTGAGAAGCATAAGAACATTGGCATGTGAGTGAACTCTTTCCTGCTTCCCCAGATGCTCCCACCACAGGTGTAGGGGGTATCTCCCCTCCCCCTCTCTTTCCACAAAAAAGAATGTGTGGTAGAGGGGAACTAAATCCTGAACCCTCTGTTGACATTGTAATGCCCTCCAAGACCCTTTTGATGGCAGAATAGCAAGTCTTGGCTGCCCCCTCAGCATTTCTGGCCTTTCATGAGAAGCCCACCTGAGAGGGCCATAGCTGTTCCAGATGGCTGCTGCTGCAACTGTGCCCAGCCTGTGCCTCCCCAGAGTCATTCTGAGATGTTACCACAGCTCTTTAAAGGAAAATTTCTCTGTGACATCCACCTCACCCTTTGTAGCCTCCACTGGTTAGTGTCAGGTGTCTCCCCATCCCTAGGCACTCTCCTTTTCTTCCCCCCTCCCTTGTACATTCTAACCCCCCCTTTTAACAGTTAAATTGCACTTTTATTTCTAATGAGATTTTGAGATAAAAGTTCTTTTTTTGCAATGTAGTAAACCATGGACTTTAGTTATTTTCAATAACTCCTCCCACCCCGGTACATGGACTAACAAGTGTAACTCTCATCTATTTAATGGTTGTATCTTTTTTAATGATCTGGGTAATTTGATTATTTCCATTTCCTACTCTTTATTCCCAGAAGACATATCAAAAGTGAAACACAAGCCCATAATGGCTACCAGCGCCACTAAAAATACATTTGGTTTTAATTATATATATATTCCTATTTTATTGTATATTTTATATGTTGTGAGCCACCCTGAGGCCACTTGTGGGATAGGGCAGGATATAAATGTAAATAAATAAATAAATAAAATAATTTGATTACTGTATGTATATTGTCTGTCCCATATATTATAATTTTTAGGCAACAGAGGTTGCCATGTCAGTTGTGTGAGCTGATAATTAGCAAACTCATAAACTAAAGCATAACACATAAGATACTTTCATAAACTCAAATAGTATCCTAGAAGATGGATTGTATTGGTTTTGCCCAAATGACATGCTCCACTGTGTAGGCTTACAATGTCATTGGAATACCAAGAAAATGTCACAATGCTCCCTCAGGCCTTCTTGCTGCAGATGAAACAATAGACGGGCACATTCTAGAATTCAAAGGAAACAGAAGAGGAGGAGAAAGAAAAGGAGAGGTAAAGAGCAATCCTTCTGGCTTTCCTAGCAATTAATGGAGCTCTATTTTTTTACTTGAAGTCATTTTACCAATCTTAAATTTAAGTAATGTATTTCTGAGTGCACCCTATGTTGTTTTCTTGTTTCATTAACACTGAGGTAGAAAATAACATTTCTGTTTGTGAGGAAAAACTCTTAAAATATTTTGTACATTTATTTAAGACATTTATTGGAGAATTTAAGGTGGCTTACAGTATAAGGTGGCTTACAGTATAAATAAAACAATTATAAAAAAGACATAAAAGACCACTTTTTAATACCTCCAATTAGAACTGCCAATTCAGTCCTAAATAAAACTGTCTTCAACTGTCCCCTAAAGATTGAAAGTGAGGGAGCCAGGCTCACCTCCATGGGAGGCTGTTCCATAATCGTGGGGCTGTCACTGAGAAGGCCCACTCTTGTGTGCCCACCAAACAAGCTTCTTTGATTAGTGGGACAGTCTCCCTGTGATCTTAACTGCCAGGCAGGAATATATGGGAGAAGACAGTCTTTCAGATACTCTGGTCCCAAGCCATGTAGGGCTTTAAAGGACAAAACTAACACCTTGAATTGGACTCAGGAGCAGATCAGTAGCCAGTGTGATTGCTATAGAATTGGGGACACATTCTCCTGATAGCTGGCCCTGATCAGCAGGCTAGCCACAGCATTCTGCACTCGCTGTAGCTTCTGAACACTCGGTATCCCCAAGTAGAGTGAATTTCAGTAGTCCAGGGCAGATGGAAATTAAGTCATGGATCGCTGTGGCTAGATCTGACTGAACCAGGAACAGATACAGTTGACATACTGACTGAAGCTGGCAAATGCACTGCAATCCACCACAGTCACCTCATGTCCCTGGCAGTGTTCCCTCTAAGTTGACTTAGTGTGAGCTAGCTCACAGTTTTTTAACCTCCAGCTCACACATTTTTCTCTTAGCTCAGGAACAATGCTCTAGAGCAAACGAATGTATGCAGTAGCCAAATCGCTGGCTCACAACTTTAATGCCAGTAGCTCACAAAGTAGAATTTTTGCTCACAAGATTCCACAGTGTAGAGGGAACATCCCTGGTCTGCCTTTCTACCAATCCTGAGAACCTCTGTCTTGTCAGGATTGAGTTTCAGCTTGTTTACCCTCATCCAGCCCATTACTGACTGCAACTACTAGTTCATTTGTTTCCACAGGATCTGTAACGTGTGCTACTACAGGAAAGCAAAAGGACGATCTTCACAAGGCTCCTTTTCTAGTATACAGCAGTTTGGAAATGTCAGCCAGGACCAACAAGATGACTGAGTGAACCAACATTCCGGCAAAGCCAGATGGACTGTCAATTCCAAGATGCTGAAGGCATCATTAAATGTGAAATTGCAATTTCTGTTTTGACTGGTCTGGTTACTTTATCAATTCTTGTTGAATTACAGGGGAAGCAGAGAGAAGGTGCGAGTCTGCCCACATCTTGCCAATTTTAAAGAAAACTGTTTCTTTGTTTCCCAAAGATGTCCCCACTCAGAAGTTCCATAATTTTTATCTAATATTTTAGCACATTTTTATCCTACTGTTTGGGCAAACTGGCTCATAAAAAATGGCATTGAAACTTAGCATAAATGTTCTGTGTGGAAGAAGTTCTCAGCTGGACTGGACTGGATCCCAGCACCATGTTTGGCTGCTGCCTGTACTCCATTTTATGATCCCTTCAATAGGAACCTGCTTTATTTATCTACTTACTTCATTTATACCTCACCTTTCTCTCCAAGTGAGGAACCAAAGTGGCTTACATCACTCTCCTCTTTTATCCTCACAACAACCCTGTGGGGTAGGTTAGGCTGAGAGTGTGGGACTAGCCCAAGGTCACCCAGCAAGCTTCCATGGCAGGGGGGAGATTCAAGCCTAGGTGTTCTAGATCCTAGTCCATAACCACCACACCATCCTGTAACCACTATATACAATGCTAGAAGCAGAAAGGTGATCAGGTTCGCAACTGGCGAATTATATACAAATTAATATATAAATATCAAATGGTTTCCATTGCTACAAAGAGTTATGGCAGTAACTATGTTCTAATTCATCAAAATGTTTTAAATTTAGGAGAGAGATCTGAGTTTGGACAATCGAGAAGAAACACATGCTTTTGGGGAGGGACGTAGTTTTCCACCTATATTAAATTTCATTGCCACAAAGAGGAGGAGCCCTTGATCTCGGCACTACCAATCCAATCCTTATATTGACCCAATAAACAGGAGCAGGTTGTGCCATGCCGGTAACCATTGCATTCTAAGCTTTACAAGTGAAGCAAACTGTCAATGATAAAATGTATGGAACACATGCTTTAGGTCTGTGAGACCACCAGGCCATTGTGCCATAAATGTGAAATTGTACTTGGCTCTGCATATTTTCTGTGAGCTGGGATCAGGAGGTGTGTGTTAAATGAAATGTGGTCCTATGAGACTGGAAGAAGACTCATTGCTAAAGTATATTGGAATAAGAAAACGTTGCAGTCTGTCTTTTTTGTTCTCTTTGCTTCATGCTCAGGTGTCCCAAAACCAAAAGACACCCTGAATTATGCAGTAATTCAGAGGAGATAAGAAGCATTAAAAAATTGTTTGATTTGATTAAATTGTCCATAATATTTTTCCATATCTTTTTTGCCACATCATCCACTCTTTGGAATTGGGGCTATGTATAGCACTTAATTGAAATATGTGCTTCAAAAAAATCTATATATGTAATAGCGAAAGGGGGGGTGCAATCTGTGAATGTCTAAATCTGTGGATTGGAGGACTTCCGGTCGATGGAACAGCGATGGCGGATGCTCTCCTCACAACGGAGGAGGGCGAATCGCACACCAGTGGCCTGGAGGGGTGCCACCTCAAGTGACATCCCCCGCGGAGCCTTTGCGATAGGCTCCAGGCCAGGGGGCTTTTGAGGAATAGCCTCTTTGATGGCGTAATGCCGGAGAATTGAGGCTCCCCTCCGCCCCGACGGTCCAGTCGCTGAGTGGCCCTCGGGCACATGCTGGACTGACCGGGACAAGCGCAGAGATCGAGCAGAATGGCGT
>NW_015174936.1:137367-171615 GCF_001447785.1 Gekko japonicus
GACAGCCTATAGGGCATACTCCAACTATATTAAAAAAAAAAAACCTACCTGGAGAAATAGTGGTCAAGTTTTCAAGAAGACAAACCAGGGATGTCATTTTAAAAGCAACATCAGCAACCCCACTGAAAATAGGAAATATTACCATTAAAACTTTAAAGGACATTCCATTTGAAATTAGACAAAAGAGGAAAAATTACAAAGAACTAATTTCTTTTCTTCAAACTAATGGAATATCATACAGATGGGCGGTCCTGGAGGGTGTCATCTTTAAGATCAATGATAGAAGAGAGAAGATAGACTCCACTTTTAAAGCTAAAGAATATTTGAAACGCCAGTTGGGGACAGATGATGAGTCCAAAGAGGGAGAATCGAAGTCGAGTGACTCTGCTACCTCGGGAACGGTAGAGGATTCTGCGGCAGAAAAGGGTGCGGGACCTGTCAGAGTGGTAAAAGATTTTAGAGATAGAAAGCCGAAGTAAAGGCAGAAGGACTTGGAAAATGGCCTTTTGAAACGAAGAATAAGAAGATGATCAGAGACTTCTCTCATAACAACTAACAAAATAACATATAAGAAGCGAACTGTTATAAGCAAGAACTCAACAAGTATATTGTGATAATAAAACTAATTATACTAACATATTTACTAACTGTGGAAAGATCTCCTCCTCTTGGGGTTTTAGTTTAGTGTGGTTTGCTTTTCTTTCTCCTTAGTTGTAGTCCTTCCCCTATATTTCTTTGTAGTTTGTAGTATTTGCAAAATAAAAAATATCCCTACGGGGATTAAAATAAATAAATAAATCTGTGGATTGAACCCATTTACACTTAAATTGTTTTCCTACAACTTTGGGGGAACTCCCAAGCTTACATAAAAATCTGAAAATGAGGGAAAACTCGAAAGAGAGGTGTAAATCCCCCCCCAACAGACGAGCGTTGTCTGCACATGTGCAGAGAATGTTTCTGAAGATGCTGTAGGTATGTTACCTGCCTTCAACAACAACTCCCCCAGGCCCAGATGCTCTTGCCATTGCAGCTCCCCACATCACTGCCGCAGCCCCTGGCCCCAGTGCTACTTCTGGTGTTGTCACCGCAGCTGTGTCCATGTGGCTCTTGGCACTGCCACTGTCACCCTCAAGCCTGACATAGCTCTCTGCCACACTGCCAGCACCACTGCAGCCAGTACAAGCCCAGCTGCATTTGGAGAAAAAGAGGCCAGCCCACCCTCCCCTGGGATTGGGGGAGGCAGCTGGGCAGAACACCAAAGATAGGAGGGGGGAGACAAGCAGCATAACAACAATGGGTTAGGGAGGTAAGAGTAATGAGGGTGGGGTGAGGGAGAGAGTAGGAAGGGAAGGGAAGAGGAGGCAGCACCAAGGATGGGAGGCTTAGTTGGCTCAAAAGGAAGTCAAGATAGGGTGGGGGGGAGAGATGGGATTGACAGAGGTGAGGGGGGAGAAAGAGCGGAGGAGATTAAGAATGAAGGAAGCAAAGGCAGGGAGATGGGATACCCCTTTCTGCAAGTTCCCCACTTGTAAGAGTTTATGATTCTAATTTATTTATCTTAGCAATAAAATTATGACTAGTAGAACAAAACAGAAACTATCTTATTTTTGCCATGATTTTTAAAGCACAAAATTAAAGTAAATTAAAGTTAACGAAATGTTGTAATACACAAGGTCGAAGTACTGTTAGCAGAAAAAAACTCACGAAAAAGGATTTTCCTGCCTCTCCCTTCCTGTTGCAGTCCACTGAGTTCCCTGCAGTTCCATTCCTAGGAATCAGGAGACAAAATAGCATAGGGAGGGAGATGTTTGCAGTGGGAGGGGGGATTAGCAAACTCATTCCTCCATGAAATGCTGTTCTACTAGCATAAATGCTGTTACTCTGTTGGGAACCTTTGGATCTAACCCCCCATATTTAAGATATAAAGACCATGGATTAGTTCCAACATTAAATTTCTGCTTGCGTTAAAGCTCTGGTGCAAGCAGAAATGCAAGAAAGATTGTGGTAGAGGCTTGTACTATGTACATTTATGTGCCTTGCTGGACTTTGGAGCTCATATTTTGAATACTATGTACAGTTCTGGTCACCGTATCTACTCCAAAAGGACATTGCAGAGCTGGGTTAGAGCACCTTCCCTATGAGGAAAGCCTGGAGAGTCTGGGACTTTTCAGTTTAGAAAAGAGATGAGGAAGGGGGGGACATGATGGAGGTTTATAAAAATTGTGCATGGGATGGAGAGAGTTGACAAAGGGCATCCAATGAAAATGTTAGGCAGTAGGTTCAGGACAGACAAAAGAAAATATTGCCAGAGGATGTAGGGATGGCCACAAGAAAAAACAGCTTTAAAAGGGGATTAGGTAGATTCATGGAGGATAAGTCTATCAATAGCTACTCGCCATGCTGACTGAGTGGAACCTCCACATTCAGAGGCACCAATCCTCTGAATCCCAGAACCAGGAGGCAACATTAGGGGAAGGCCTTGCCTCTATGCCCTGTTGTTGGCCATCCAGAGGAACTGGTTGACCACTGTGTGAGACAGGATGCTGGACTAGATAGAGTATTGGTCTGATTCAGCAGGCCTCTTCTTATGTTCTTAATAGTATGCAGAATACAATTATTTTGTTTATTGTGATAGATAACCTACCACTATTATGTTTTCCTGTTAGTATGATCAACAGTCTAGCGTATGCTTCCTCATAACTAGGAATTTGGCTTCTGCTTCCATGTCAATAAGGAATCTGAGACCTCACTAGGAGCCAAATCACATTATATGGAGAAATAGAAATATCCCTCACAAGAAGCAAAGGATAGCTTTTGCTACATGGTGATGAGGTTTAGGTATGAGATATACAAGGCAGCAGAAGGCTTTATGAGCTCATAACTGTGCTGACCCTTTAAGTAATGGTGTATCACATTGCACAGTTTCATAAACTCAAATACCATCCTTGAAGCTGGCTGCAGCGGCTTCACCTAAATGACAGGCTCCTCTGGATAGGCTTCTAACATCCTCAGAACCCCAGGAGAATGGCACGATGTCCCTGCAGGCCCCCTACCCTTGCCAGAGGCAGAAGAAAGAAGGGTTCTAAGAAAGGGAGGAAAGGGCGCAGAGGGAAAAGATCAAAGCTTGGGAAAGGTAAGAACAATCCCTACAGCTTTCTTAACAGAAGAAGAAGAAGAAGAGAAGAGATTGGATTTATACCCCGCCCTTCACTTGGAGTCTCAGAGTGGCTTACAAACTCCTTTCCCTTCCCCTCCCCACAACAGGCACCCTGTGAGGTGGGTGGGGCTGAGAGAACTCTGACACAAACTGCTCTTTCAGGGACAGCTGTGCCAGAGCTTGTGACTGACCCAAGGTCACATCAGCAGGTGCAAGAGGAGGAGTGGGGAATCAAACCCGGTTCTCCCAGATTAGAGTCCGCGCACTTAACCACTACACCAAACTATATTTTGTCCCTTGGAAAACTGGTATTAGGCTATACATTTGCCAATCCTAAATTTGATCAAAGCTTTTCTGAATGTATTATGTATACATAGATTACTAGATTATATATATTTTTTCCAAATATAAGGGGGGAATACTAGCCTCCCCTCCAAAAGGATCCATCCCAATGCCCAAATCACCACACAGCAGGGCAACCCCACCCCCTGCTCCTGCCAATGCTCCTACACCTGCAGACCACTCAGCTGATCATCCCAAATATCAACCAACAAGTTAATTTCTGCCACATGGGTGAACCACCCACTGCACAAGCACAGCCAGGTGGACTGACATTGCAAGATGCTGGTGTCCTCCCAAGAGGAGCAATCTGTCATTAAACGTGAAGCCGCAATTTCTGTTTTGACTGGCCTGGTTCCTCTACCAACTCTTGTTGAATGGGATGGGGGAGGTATGATTTTCAACACATTCTATTAATTTTTTTTAAAAAAGAAAGGGGTTATTGTAGTTTCTCAGAGATCTTCCCCTGGACCTTCATCAGTCTTTAAAAACCTATGAATGAATGTTTCTATTCTTTTTATTATTAGAAAGTGTGGTGACAATTGCTTTAAGTGATAGCTGATAGAAAACATTCAAGTTTACAGAGGTATTGTGGCATCATCCTGCTTTAGATGTCCATAATTCAGGAGAGATAGGAGGCCCAATGTGGTACATGCTTGAGTAGATAATTCTGGATATCTGTCATCATTTATGTTGCCTGATATCTATGTGGGATTTGGACTGTGCTTAGCATACATGGTATGCTATGCAAAGTATTTGTTCATGTCTTTGGCTGTGACTATATAATACTTTCCTAGGAAGTCTCAGTTCTTGAAAAGGTCAAATTAGTCCATCTTTGATTTAGTGGGCGACATACTGTTTTACTATGATGATGTACATTTATTTTAGATGCTGTAAAAGTACATTAGAAAACATACAATTAAAATGTATCTCATCAAATTCAGATCTTTGAGTTACTTTTGAGACAACCTAAAACACATTTGTAATACTGCCATCATACTGTAGATGTTAAATTTATCAGTGAGAGGAAAGAATGGAGAAAAAAAAGAAAAGAAAAAGCATAATAATTTCAGATGAATTCAGAATTTCAAGAACATCTTTTAAAGGTGTTATTTTGGGGAACATCAATATACTCGAGGTTACAGTCAAGTCAAAGTCAAGTGTAAATTAAAACAGAGCCACTTGAATATGTTGGTACAGAGCCAGAATCAGTGGATTTTCCCTGGTTTGGCAGCTACAGAATGAAAGGCAATTCCAGTGCAAGTAATGCTAAGTCAGGTGTTCTAAATACTTGTCTTGCTTTGTCTTGCTTTGTTCCCCAGTGTTCAGTAACTCAGCAATTCAGATTTATCTAGTATTAAAGGCCCCCACATAGCTTTTGTTAACAGTGTTCTATTTGATTAAGTTTCTTCTCTGCTCTAAGGGTTCAGGGCAGGATACGGTACCCAATATTCCATCTACTGCACCCCACCACTGCCTCCTTTGCAGGTCCACCCGTGCATGCTTGAAATGACTCCCATTGCCAGAGTGAACAATGTTTTGACAGACATTCTAAGCAGTCTATAGAAGGAAATCACAAACTGCAGTTGCATGACAGGTGTATTGAGTCAGAGTTTTCCAGTGAGGTTCCTGAAAGTAAACCCTTTTGCCACTCAGTTCAATACAAACACCATCTGTTCCCAAGCTATGAAGGATCTCCACTCTACAGGGGTTATTTTTCGGATGTCCCGGGAAGGCAGACTTTTCTGTGCATTCCCCCAACCCTCTGTTAAGTAGAGTGATATGGAAGATAAACTAATGCTGGGTGCAATCTAACTTATTTGTTTGCTTATCGTATTGACTTCATTTATACCCTACCTTTCTATCTACCAGGGTGTGGGGCAAAGCAGCTTTCTCCTCTTCTCCATTTTATCCTCACAACAACCCTATGAGGTAGGGCATGTTGAGAGTGTGTGACTGGCCCAAAGGGATCCAGCAAACTTCCATGGCAAACTGGGAATTCAAACCTTGGTCTCCAGATCCTAGTCTGGATTCAAGTCCAGTAGCACCTTGGGGACCAACAGGATTTTTTTTTTTGGGGGGGTGCTTTCAACAGTCAAGGTTCCCTTCATCATATGATTTTGAGCTTTGACTCTTGCTGGTCTCTGGGGTGCTGCTGGACTTGAACCTAGCTCTTCTACTGCAGACCAGCCTCTGAAACTCTTACAACATGCCTAGAGCCAGTTCTACAAAACACAGCACACTGCAACAGCAGTACAGTTTCCTGATCCCATTTCTCCAAGTGGAGAGAAGTTCCAGGGGCAAGAGATTAGCCATGTTGGCTTTCTTGGGAGGAAAGACCACTGGAGGTTTCTTGTGGTGGAATTTTTGTAGTATTTGCTTGATTTATAGACGTGCAGGGTTGCCAACCTCCAGCTTAAAAAAAAAAGAATTGAACATTTTTTAGAGCCAAGGGATCTTCCTTTCAAATTAAAGTACAATTAGTGACCACATCAGCTTTACATAATCTTATCAAGAGCAAATTTACATTTGCTCAAACTGCATCTAAGTGTTGGTGAAAGGCTTGCTGAATTTATTATTCCCTGTAAACACCCAGTTCTTCTAGAGCCAGGTCCCATAGCGTCTCCAGGCTCTGTGTGATAGATCCAGGAGCTCTGCAAGGCTGCAGCTGCTCACTTCGAGCCAGCAGTGAAGAAAATGGAAACTCCATGCCTCTGCTTCTCTGATGGTAGTTAGAAATGCCAAAAAGTAGCAGAGTAGTTGTTTAGAGTAAAAAGGTAAAGGTAAAGGTTCCCTTGCTCGAAAGCCAGTCGAATCCGACTCTAGGGTTGCGGTGCTCATCTCTGTTTCAAAGCCGAAGAGCCAGCGCTGTCCGAAGACGTTTCCGTGGTCATGTGGCCGGCATGACTAAACACCAAGGCGCATGGAACGCTGTTACCTTCCCACCAAAGTGGTACCTATTTATCTACTTGCAATTTCTTGCTTTCGAACTGCTAGGTTGGCAGGAGCTGGAACTAGAGACAGGAGCTCACCCTGTCTTGCGGCACCCGGGTCTTGAACCGCTGAACTACTGACCTTCCACAGCCTGCAGTTCAGCGTCTTAACCACGTGAGCCACCGCAGTTGTTTAGAGTATTTACAGTTTATTTACACTGGAATATATACACAGTCCTTTTGAGTCCAACTCACTGTTCACTCTGACAAGGTGCTTCGCAGACAACTGATCCCACACAGGAGATGTCCAGTACTGTACAGTTCTCCATATATATTTACAAAGACCAATCAGGTTACAGCAATTTACATAGAGCTGAGTCATAGTGATAGTGGCAGAGTCTGATGCAACCTGCCTGTCACATGACCCCTGACTGTCATATCTAGATCACACTGATCTGACATTGCTGCTCATGGCAGACTGACAGCTTGCCAGTACTATTATAAATACTGACCTTCCCCTCCCACATAACGACCCCATCTGAAGAGACAACAGCTGAATGACCAGCAACCCCCTTCCATGATACTGAGGTTGCTCAAATGGTGCTAGCAATAGAGGTAATGGAGGCATGTGGAGCCACTCTTCATAATGCTCCTAGACCAGAGCAGCCACTGCAGAGAAAGGCCTGGGTGCTTCAGACTCTCAGGTTTCCCAATGCAGGAGCCTGCATTGGGCCAGCTAGCAAGGAGCCAAGAAGACAAATTTGGGGGGGGAGGATGGGCGTCCAGCACAGCAGTGCCTTAAGAAAGGAAGAGGAGGCTGCCTGCCTTTGTCTTCCTTTTTCTTTTGTTCTGGGCTGGGTATTTTCACACTAAATGTGGAGTGGGATTTGAACTGTCCTTTGTGTATGAGGGCAGACTGTGATCCCAAGGCACACTTAGCTTGCAAGGAAACCTCTTCAGTATCAGTGGACTAGATTCCAGTGAAATGTGCATTTAAGTCAGGCTGGAAGTCTTTGGTCACTGCCTCTGGGCCCTGATAAGGTTTACAGAGGCATCCAGTGGCCCAGTATGTGAAGCAGGATGCTTGACTAGATGGGTGATCCAGGACAGCTGGTCTTATGTTTTCTATAAGGTGGATGTTCCCAAAATTGGCCAACGCCATATCCCAGTTCTTTTATATGGAGATGACGCCATTTTACTCTCATGTTCTCAAATTGGACTGAGGCGTCTTTTACACCAATGCTTGCCCTACTGTAACAACAACAGGTTAACTTTGAATTATGGGAAAACAAAGATCCTGAACGGTTCAAATGGACAATCCAGGGAAATCCCATTGAGCAGGTCAAATCATTTAAATACTTGGGGATCAATTTCTACTACAATGGGAGCTGGGTTACTCACTGCAAATGTGCTACTACTCTAGCAAGAAACAGTGCTGAGGCCATCACTCACTTTTTCTACTTGAGAGGCAATAGATATGTCCCAACGGCCTTAAAAGCCTTCAATGCAAAATCTAGTTCACAATTTCTATATGGCGCTCCCATTTGGATAAGCGCAATTAACCAATCAGCAGAGGGTTTACAATCCTTTTTTTTTTGCGGAAAATCCTTGGACTCCCTAATTATGTCCCATATGCTGCGATCTGTCTTGAAACCGGCCAGATGCTACTAGAAACTCGGGCCTGGCTTCTGACCATCAAAATCTGGCTGTGCCCTCTGTTTAATCCTGACCCAAATTCCTTTACCTTTTTAATGCTGACAGATCATTATGAACCTAATTGGATGAAATTAGTCCAAAAAAAATATTAAGTCTTTAGGACTACATCTAGACCCACTTTACTTATCATCTGCCTCCACAATATTTTATACAATTAAATGCAGGCTTCTAGATATTCAATTTCAGTACCTGACTGAGGCAGCCAGGAAAACCTGTTCCCCAGTTCATCTGAAGAAGAAGAAGAGATTGGATTTATACCCCGCCCTTCCCTACCCAAAGGTGTCTCAGAGCAGTTTACAAACTCCTTTCCCTTCCCCTCCCCACAACAGACACCCTGTAAGGTAGGTGTGGCTGAGAGAACTCTGACAGAGACTGCTCTTTTTCAAGAACAGCTGTGCCAGAACCATGGCTTGCCCAAGGTCATCCAGCCAGGTGCAAGCGGAGGAGTGGGGAATCAAACCCGGTTCTCCCAGATTAGAGTCTGTGCACTTAACCACTACACCAAACTGGCTCTCTGGGATTATCCCAGACACTGGGCCAGACGGCTACTTATTTTTGTTCTCTAACTGATCACCATCAAAGAAGGGCATTTATGTTAGCCAGGTTTAACATATTGCCATCGGCCATCTTCTCTGGAAGATGCCAAAAAAATCCCCTATGAATTTAGACAATGCCCCTGCAGTCAGGGTGCTATTGAATCAGTTTCCCATGTTCTTTTAAATTGTCAATTTTATACTAAGATTCGAGGAAAATTTCTGGACACCCTTCTTTTTACACGGCGTGGTCTTCCTGAGAGTATCAAGATCCAGTTGCTACTCTCTGGGTAAAACGCTTCTATAACTTTTAATGTTGCTTGTTTTCTTCAATCTGTAATTCGAACCAGGGAAACTATTAATTGATCAGTTCTTTTTTGTTGGCTGTTCAACAGCCATATCTTTGATGTATTCCTAAATTGTAATGTTATATTATCTCTTACATGCCAATAAAGGTTGTCTGTCTGTCTATAAGGTGGATTTAGTGTGAAAGGCAGCAATCAAAAGAATGTGAATTCAAAGGGGCGGGGGAGTCTGGCTTTGATGTTTGCCCTGGAGACATGAAGGTGCTGGAAGGGAGGATCTTATGGGGCAGCCCAAGGGGATTGTGTGGAAACTTGGGAAGGTGGCTCTGCCAGGGCTTATGACTGCCCCTTAATACAGGTGCTTGTTTACAATTCAGATTTGTGTGCCTTCGTGTGGCATCTGTGAAGTAAGAACAAATAAATATAGAAGTTTTGTAGTAAGCAAAAGTAGTTTTGTGGTAGTTTTCCTGAAAGGAAAAAGAATGTATAAGAAACAAGTAGGGAACCCGCAAGGATTTGTTGGGGATGGGGGGTGGGATTCACTTCATTTCCTCCTGTATCAATTTCCCTATACTATTTCCTCTTTCTCTCCTTTTCACAGCTCACATATACTTTCCGCTTTGTCTGCTTCCTTCTCTCCTTCCCTCTCACCATCTGACTTCTGCTGAAGTCTCCAGCTTTCTTTCTCATTTATTTACTTAATTTGTCCCCAATAGGGTTCCAAAGCAGCTGATATCATTCTCTTTCACTTCAGTTTATCCTCACAATAAGCTTGTGAGGTACATTAGTGCTGAGAGAGACTGAACACTACGAAGCATGGAGCAAGCTTCCATAGCAGAGTGGGGATTTGAACCTGGGTTTCCCTGGAGCTGTGGTGGCTCACGTGGTTAAGACGCTGAACTGCAGGCTGTGGAAGGTCAGTAGTTCAGCAGTTCGAGACCCGAGTTGCCGCATGATGGAGTGAGCTCCCGTTTCTAGTTCCAGCTCCTGCCAACCTAGCAGTTCGGAAGCAAGAAATTGCAAGGTAACAGCGTTCCGTGCACTTTGGTGTTTAGTCATGCCAGCCACATGAGCATGGAAACGTCTTCGGACAGCGCTGGCTCTTCGGCTTTGAAACAGAGATGAGCACCGCAACCCTAGAGTCGGACTCGACTGGCTTTCGAGGAAGGGAACCTTTACCTTTACCTTGTCCCCCCAGATCATACCACACTGGCTCTCTGCTTCCCCTCCTTCCCTCCCCTTGGCAGCCTCTCCCTGGGAGAAGTCTGGCCAAGTTGCAACAATTGTGTGATAGCAAGTCTTGTCTGATCATGTTATACATTAGATATATTCATATACTAAATAAATAAATAGATAAATAAATTCATGAAACTATTTATGTGAGTACCTTTTCATTTAAACACAATATTTTAGGGCTCTTCAAATTTTCAGAACCCTGTAGAGGCTACAAGGTGGAAAAAAATTGGGAACCTCCACTGCGTGGATTTTACTGTTGGTTCTGTACATGTTAATAAATTAATTGTCCAGGCTTTTTGTTACATATCATTAATCTTGCCTAATGATTAAAGTAGTGTTTCTATTCACTAAAATATTTGCCAGGATAGTGAATTATCAACTCCTTTTCCAAAATTCATATAGATAAAACTGTTTTGCATTCTACTTTAGCTTTTCTGCCTATGGTGATTTCCACTTAAACTAAGACATTGCATTGCCTATATTCTCTCCTAATCCCACTGATAACAAAGAATGAAGTTTATATTTGATGGATGTTAATCAGGTTTTATTGTTTTACTTGAACAGAATAAAGGAATCTAGGAAGGATCTCAACTTTTTATTTGTTATGGAGATAACTGAAAGTCACACAGAGGAACTCTCAAATGATTTCTAGGAGGAAATTTCTGGGAATAAAGCAATGCTATGAACTGGCAAGTATGCAGTGTCCTTTACAGGAGATAGCTGACTCAGAGGTCAGGCATCATCTGATGCTTTTCTGAAGGGAATTCCAGTTGAGGATATTTGTAGAGCAGCAATGTGCTCATCTGCTTTGAAGTTCATCACCCACTGCTCTGTAGATGTTAACATTAGAAAGGAAGCAGATGTTGGGAAACCATTTCTTAGTAGCTTCACAGCCTCCTTTCAGGGTAAATCAGCTTACTACTCTCTTTTACCAAAGGACAGAGGACACTACCTGTGCATGATTTTTACACATGCACCTCCCAATAGCAAGGCAAGACATCCAAAGTCTGTGTGTATGTCGCTGCAGTCTTGGGGGTGGAATTGGGAACAGGAGAGAAAGAAAGACAGCAACTTTGAGTCAAACTATGTTTTATCTTTATTGAACATACCTAAAGAGAAAGAATAAGCAAGAAAGAAGATTAGGTACAAAGGCAATACAATAAAATAGACAGAGTTTGGGAAAGGCACTAAAATTTAGTAAATTACACATGCAAATTACACTAATTGGGGAATTAGCCATCATCCAACTGTTTAAACAATTTCTAGTGGAAGGCATTCCATTTAAGGTAGGTGTATTTGCTTGTGCCTAATTGGGAAGAGAGCACACACATGAAGGGTTGACTGACTGGTGTCCCTAAGAGAGAGAAAGGAAGACAGAAGTGTGGGGGAGGGAGCAGGGTATGGTGATGTTGCAGGTGAGGATGGGAGAAGCAAGACATGGAGCTGAGGCTCCTCTCAGTGAGATGTGGAAGAAGGGGGAAGCTGAGATGTAGAGACAGGGGAAACCAGGCTTGGGTGATGAACGCTAAGGGGGAAGGTTATGAAGAGGAGTGTAAAGAGACTAGAGAGGGAAGAAAGGTTTGTACGCTGCCTGATGCTGTAGCATGAGCATGGTTTCAGAGTTCCAAGTGTTTCAAGGAAACAATCTGGGCAGAGTGGAAGCTTTCCTTAGATGGTGGTGGAGGGATGGTGGAGCCTGTAAATTCACATCACAGTGGCAGAGAAACAAAATTTAGGCAGGTAATGAGGCTCTCTTCCTTCAGTCTGGTTTGATTAGGTGAAAAATATGCAGACGGAGAGTGATTTCAGCTAAGCATACCTTTATTAGTTCAGGACAAAGACAACACGACCAGCTCGCAGGCTGGTTTATATGCGTTCAGAAAACCCGCCACCAAGTATACCTAAACACCCCCCCCCTACTCCCGATAGGCTATTTACAGTAACCGGGCGACCATTGGTCTCCCGGCTGGGAAGCTAGCCCTTTTGATTGGGCCGGCTAGGATCCTTCGGATCCTTTGTCTTTCGACTGAAGCTACAGATGAATTGTGCCTGGCCAGTCCAGGCAAGTCCGGGCATGTCAGGCTGAATACATTACATTAGGTTTCTGAGTGGGTCTGTACTACAAGGGATATGATCAAGTCAGGGGCGGATTAAGGTTTACTGGTGCCCTAAGCACTGACTAATCTTGGTGCTTTCCACACTGACCCTCCTTTCCACACTGACCCAGTCCATTTTAGTTGTTGACCTGTCTGACCAGATATACAATGCAGGTTGCAGCAATACAAAAATGTATTCATACGATAACACAATACACGATAATACAAACTAAGCTTTTCACCCTTTTCCCAACTTTGTGTTGCCCCCTTTAAGGTCAAGGTCCTGATTCTGACAGGCCTTCTGGGCCATTTGAGTGTCTGGATGTTTTCCCAGGCCACGTAGTTCCTTTCCCCCTCTAACATAAACATAGGTCAGATTGTGATGCCCTGATTTGATACAAGATGGAGTCTCTCTGCAACTCTGACAAGGATCTTTGAGAGCTCTGGGAAGCATGTATTTCAGTCTGTGGATAACATTTCCTAATGGGGGGCTGCACAGAAGTTATACATTTAAAAACAGGGCTGGACTTTACCGTAGGGTTGCCAGGTCTTACCTGGCTGCCTGTGGGAGGGGTCCCTCTCTCTGCCTGGGACTTTTGGCGTATGTGCAAAGCACACACCATAATGACATCACCCAGAAGTGGCATCATCACACAGGGCACGTTGCAGGGGATGCTCTAGCATTTGAGGAAAAACCACTAGGCCATTAAGGTTTGACCTAAAGCTGCATAAGTTGTATACATCATTCTCCTCTTTTTCATCATTCTCCTCTTCTTCATTTTACCCTCACAACAACCCTGTGAGTTGTATTAGGCTGAAAGAGAGTTATCGGCCCAAGGCCACCCAACAAACAGGAGTGGAGATTTGAATCTGGGTCCTCCAGATCCTAGGCTGACACTCTAACATCTACACCACACTTGGTCTCAGCTTTCCCTCCTCCTTGCACCCTCTCCCTGGGAAAAGTCCGGACAAGTTGCAAAGTCATGCAGTAGCTCAAGGGATTTGTGTGGTGACCACTGCTGGGCCTGGCCAAGTTACACAAATTGTGTAGAAGCTGTTATTGAGCCTAGGTGAGTCATGTGACATCAAGTAATCTATTAGCCAGCACTGCACCTGGGTAAATTGAGCAAATTGCATCGTAGCAAGTTATCCTGCAGTTGCAGCTGGCCTTGGCCCCAATGAGTCTTTTGTCTAGGGCAGGAAAAAGTGGAGCAGGGGTCGACTGGGAGGCCAAAATAGTCCTGGAAAGCCCCCGACCCTGCCTTTTATTGACAGAAACCAAAGTTTGAAGGCGGACTATATTGTTGTGGTTGCTTAGCAACTCCCACCATGGCCACTGGGGGGGCATCCCACTCTTAAAGATATAGGTACTACTTCTATTATTGGGGGGGTTAACCCTCTCATTTTTTTAAATGATTTCAGGGTTTTTTTTGGCAAACCTGGGGTTCTTCTCAGGTTTGCAGAAAGATGTATCTTGTCTGATCATGTCTCCAGAGCTACGTATCTACAGATGCTGAACATTCGATATATTGAAGAGAGGGACATGAAAGCACTTGCCATTTTTTCAGATTTGTAGAAAGATCTGCCTTGCCTGTTCATGGCTCTAGTTTCTAGATTTAAGTATCCACAGATCTGACTATATTGAGCATTAGATATATTGATGATATAATAAATAAATAAACAAAAAGATTTTCTATAAATACAAGGAAATGCAGTCTATAAGATTTTTATCTGATGTTAGAATACTACATTTTGCTCATGGGGTTCTTCTCAGGTTTGCAGAAAGATGTATCTTGTCTGATCATGTCTCCAGAGCTACGTATCTACAGATGCTGAACATTCGATATATTGATAACAAGAGAGGGACAAGAGATCTGATGTTAGAATACTACATTTTGCTCACATATATCTACAAACAGCCTGATGAGTTCTATACAAAAATAATTTTACATTTAATGTAATTGTTCTATATTTCATGTGGTGTTATTTTATTTAGAGCCAGTATTGTAAAATAGGTTGACTTAAGACTATCAGACATGATGATTTGTCAGCACATAATTAGATTCTAATGACAGCTATTATTTTTGTGTATGTTTTATTTCTGAACAAGTGCATAGAAAATACTCAGTTTAGTTTAGTAACAGAAAACAATGCTGGCACCTATAAAGAATGTACAACACATTTAATAGTGATAATGGGGGGGGGAATCAGTTGTACATTGTACAATTTTTTGCTGTTTGTTTGCTAAATGCAATGAAGACAATAGTAGCAATATTAAAGGTAAGATCAGAGCTTTGTCTATGCTTGGATGCACCAGTACAGTGTACCGGCACCTTTTTGGTTAGCAACAGCCAGGGAGGTCAGGGCTGCAGCCCAGAGGCTGTTGGAGAAGGCAACAGGTGAACTTGAAACCCGTGCTTGCCCACAACAACCAATCTAGTATCTCATCACACCCACTGACATTATTAGCGAGTGTGACATGGGGATTATTTCTGGCCTGCAAAATGACAAGTCAAGCCACACTTGAGCGATTGGCTCAGCCCCTGGCAGTTCCCAGTCTCAGGAGAGAAGTTGGGGAGGGGAGGCCTCTTGGGTAGCAAATGGACCGGGGTAGGGAGGAGTCCACTGACAGGCGGGGTGTGTGAGCAGATAAGTACTGGCATTTCCTTTTTTAACAAAAAAAAAGCATTGGATAAGATGATTCATGGCCCTGACCTGGATGGTCCAGGGTACCCCTATCTCATCAAATCTTGGGTTGTCCCCGGTTAGTGCTTGAAAGGGTGACTACCAAGGAATTCCAGGGTTGCTGTGCAGAGGCAAGCAATGGCAAACCATCTCTGTTTCTTTCTTGCCTTGAAAACCCCACATGGTCTCTATAAGTTGGCAGCAACTTGATGACACTTTCCAATAAGATCACTCATTAGCAGCACATATAATTCTTTTTTTTTTTTTGCAAGTACTGAGTAGACCATTATTTACTTAACAGGCCACACCTTGATTCCTATAGAAAAGACTCAGTAGCTTACATATTTCAACTTGTTGAGTTGGAATGCTTTGCTTTGAACGTATTGCCTAGTACAAATTTTGTGTGGTATTACCAGCATTTCATGTGCCATCAAGTAAAATGTTACACACATAAGACTCCATTTTTCCTCTGAAGCAAATCTAACATTATCTTAAAATATTCAGTTAATGCAAAACAAACCCTTCAGCTATCAACTTAGTGAAAGATTTTGAGTGATACCAAAGACTTCATACATTTTCATGAGTTTATTGACAGGCTGATGGATATTGTGTTGCTGCTATAACAGGACAGCTCCTTGATCTTGCAGTCTTCAGGTCACTGGTGACTTATCGGATGAGTTTCCTTGTCATGGCCGATTTCAGGTTTTGAGTCACTGATGTTAGAGATGTAATTTCAAAGCAGGGAAATAGTAGCCCCTGGACATTATTTTCTTCCTTTATTGTAGTAGTACGTGGCAGACACATACATATCCTGCACACACACACACACACACACACACACCCACACACACACACACACACACAATCAGTATCATTAAAGTACACTTAAAAATTTAAACCATTTATTTCTATTCTAATTACTGATTAAGCATAAAATGGCCATCCAAACCACTCTAGGAAGCCTATGTTTTTCTCTTTTCTCTTTCTCTTTATACTTTATGTTCTTCCTACTTAGAGAAACTTTTCGATTGTACTTTCTACTACATGTACTACCTCTGCTTTTTGAAATCCTTGATGTTTCCAGATTTCAGTAACAGACACAATATTATTTGACCCAGTACTGCCTGTCTACTCTGATGTACCTCCAGAAAAAACTATAGCTGATACCTGCTTTTATAAAACCTTGACCATGTGGCCTATTGCTAAGAATGGCCCTTTGCTTACTGAAACACAACCATTCATAGGTATTGTGGGCAGAGGTCACCAAACAGCCCTTATTTGTTTTTGTTTTTTGAGATCATTTCCCTGAACTTTGTTTACAATGTTTGAAATCCAGTGATTCATCTTCAGTGTTCTGTGCAATCCCACACTGGGACTTCGCATGAGCAGGCCTGCAACGGAAAGATCTTCTATCTTCAACTTCTACTAGGGAGTGCCTGAGCCTCCAGCAGAGCTGCTGCAACGGTTTCCTGCCCAAACAAATAGTCCAATGGTGCACTGCCCCATTTCACTCAGTTTCTTCTTTGCCACTGACGAAGTAAGTCTCTTTCAGCAGTTCTTGTCATTACTTACCTCAGAAACCATTTTCAGAATTGATTGGTGGTGTTTTTTCCTTTGATCAACACTCCAGTAGCTATCCTCATAGTTTTATGAGTGTTTGAACAGATAATTCTCATTAATTTATTCCTTTGGGAGAGAAGTTTTCTCTGTCAACCTCCCCCCTCTTTGAGGCAGGCAGCTGGATACAATTCTGAATGGCACAGAAAACCTGTTAAAAAAGTGTGCCCAGTATGGGGCAAAAATGACACAGACAACCATTTGTTGTTGTTGTTCAGTCGCACAGTCGTGTTCGACTCTTCGTGACCCCATGGACCACTCCACGCCAGGCCCTCCTGGCTTCCTGTCATCCTCCGGAATTTGCTCAATTTCATGTCCGTTGCATCAATAACACTAACCATCTCATCCTTTGCCGCCCCCTTCTTCTTTTACCTTCAATCATTCACAGCATCCAGTTCTTCTCCAGTGAGTGCTCCCTTCTCATTTGGTGTCCAAAGTATTTGAGCTTCAGCTTCAGTATCTGTCCTTCCAGGGAACAGACAGGGAACAGACAGGGTTGATTTCTTATAGGATTGACTGATCTGATCTCCTTGCAGTCCAAGGGACTCTCAAGAGTCTTCTCCAGCACCATAATTCAAAAGCATCTATTCTTCAGTGCTCAGCATTCCTTATGGTCCAAATCTCACAGCCATAAATTACTACTGGGAATACCATTGCTTTGACTATACGGACTTTTGTTGGCAGGTTGGTCTCTCTACTTTTTATTACACTGTCTAGTTTTGCCATCGCTTTCCTCCCAAGGAGCAGGTGTCTTTTAATTTCATGGCTGCAGTCACCGTCTGCAGTGATCTTGGATCCCAGGATCTTGGATCCCAGGATCTTGGATCCCTGACACATTTCCGGTGATGTCAGGGGGCGTGGCATATGCTAATGATTATGCTAATAGCAGGTATGCTACTGAACTCCTGCACCTCTTTTTCTATGAAATGACCCCTATATATGTGTGTGTGTATATATATACCAATTTGACATTCTGCATGCAAATCTTCTCATAAAAGTTTCACATTATAACCATCTCTCTTATTGTTCTTCATTTAGTCTTAGTTTCTCAGTATTTATGCTTTAACCAGTCATAGAACACTCTCCATGGTCCCATAAATTCTTCCATTTTTTCTTTTAGTATATTTGTCAATCTGTCCATTTCAGCACATTCTATAATCTTCATTATTAACTCATTGAGCGTTAGGATTTTCAATGTCCTCCATGCCGTTGCAAATAAAATTCTAGCTGCTGTTATAACATGTAAAATAAAGTATCTATGGTTCTTATCTAAGTCATCTGGAAAACAGTTTAACAGACATGTTTCTGATTGAAAATCTATTGTAATATTCAACACTGATTGTAAAAGAGTATGTAGTCCAATCCAGTATTTATGATACAACATGATTATTACATTTCCAGCATTTCCAGTATAAACCTTTGACCTTCTAAGATCCCACACACTAAATAATCTATTCTCAATCCACTTTAAGTGTACTTCCAACTGTATTTTACTGTGTGAACTGTCAAAATCCATTTGAAAAGTGCACTGAAAATGGGTTGAAAATGAATTATTTAGTGTATGTGACCGCAGCCAAAGACTTGAACGCTGGTGATATGGATATGGTTGCCTAGTGACTGCCACTGAGGGCATTTGTTCCTTAAGGCTACAGACACTCCTTTTATTATTTGGGCGGCGGGGGGGGGGTAACCCTCAATGTATTTTTGTTACAGATTTTTCTGCAAACCTGGGGTTCCCCTCAGGGTTATGGAAAGATCTGTTTTGTCTCTTCATGGCTCCAATCTCTGGATTTAAGAATCCACAAATGGAGCCATGTTGAGAATTACATATATTGTATTGACATAATATTTTAAAAAGTAAAACAAAAGAAGACCACAGGGTGTGCAAACTGTTTATTGTTGAATGTGAAGTGCTGCAGTTAGATGGTGCTTTGCGTTTCTTCCTTTACCTTGCCCTTCCAAGTGGTTTTGTGGAACTGACAGTTGCCCTGCTGGTGGGAGAGAAGGAGGCTGCTCTGAGGAGCCTATCAAAAAACTGAGCTCTTCCGGTAATGGGAGTTGCGTCTGCCTGCATTACATAAAAAGAAACATGGAAAAAGCAAAATCAAATTACCTTTATTTCTCCTCATGAGAGAGCCCTATCAGCTTCAGCTCAGTTCATTTTACTGTATCTCAGTTCATTTGCACCTTTCATCATAGAGTTGGGATTCCTTTGGCTGACAAGTGAATGATAAAAGTCATGACAAACTAACGGTTATGAGCAAAGTCACATGGCCAGTAATGTTTTTATAGGGACTTTTTAAATGGAACTCCTTTTCAGGGTTCTGTGGTATGTGGGAGGGATAATTCATTAAAACTCTTTATAGGCCTACCTATCTCCTGGCCAAGGCAGGTAACAGTAAAATAAAATAAAATAAAAGTGGATAATATCACATAATTGGGGGGGGGATCAAATGTTAAATAAAAGTCATTAGAAAAGTCAACAGCAGAAACCACCACTTTAGAAACACTCTGTGCACCTTCTCCCTTTGGTGCAGACTCAGACTGCCTGAAAGCTCCATAGCATAGTTCTGTTTTACAGCCTTGCCAGAAAGCCAGGAAGGTAGAAGTTGGCCTGATCTCTTACGGGAGGTTGTTCCACAGGCATGGGGCAACCACTGAGAAGGCCTGATCCCAGCTACTTTACAAAGCATTGCCTAGTATACCTACTGAGAAAAGGGAAGGTGCTACTCAGGAAAATCTGTACGATAAGATTAACATTCAAATAGAAGTATATTCTGAGCATATTTGTTATGGTTACTTTTTTTAAATAACCAAAGATCTAAAGGTTACTACCAATTCAACTAAGTGAATAGCCTTCCTTTGAGAAATCTTCCTCCAGAGGAACAAGGCAATTCACTTTAAAAAAAGGGATTTGTTGGATCCCATTCATTGTTTTTATTTACCTTTTTGTGCATTTTTATGGCAAAATGATCTTATAAGGAATATCAATAAGCAAATAAACAAGATAGGGGTGTTCCTGGGGAATGACCACATTGTGTCTGAAACACAGAAGAAGAAAAAGGAATTCCACTATCCTGCTCCACCCAGCACCTCTTAGTTTTTCATGTAAATAATTTAAATCATCAGTTCAGAAGAATTCAATTGGTGATTTATGTATTACCTCTTTGTGTAAATTTTTGGTTCCTTCTAGGAATTCTTTTACGAGGTCTTTTTCTCCTGGTGCGACGTCGTCTTTTGTGGATAAAGTAGCGTAAGGCACGCCGTGCCATCGTCAGTATAAGGTTCTTTCAGCCTTGGAGAAAGCTATGGATTCAGTTGGGTCACTGTCTGTGCGGTGGAGGATGTTATTCTGACCAAGCAAACAAAGTGCAGTTATAGATGTGTATTCGGTCTTTATATTATTCATCATAATATATAAGAGGTGAATTATCAAAAACATACCAGGTAAAAATATCAGAGGTGGTGTCCAGGTCTGACTTAAGACCCATATTTTCAAGATTGCTATGTAATTTGAGATTTCTTGCCTCAGTGAGATTCACTGTGGATGTAATAAGCAGGGCTTGGGGGGGTGTGTGTGTGCCGGAACTCTCAAGAAGGAAATGAAGTTTTCAATCTGTATACTGAAAACTCATGAACTTTTAAACATTCTTTAAAAGAATTTTGTTGAAGAGGTTCCAGAACTCCATTCCCGCGCATTCCCCCAGAAAAAAAGCCTTGGTAATTATTCAGAGCCTCAGTGGGGGAAAAAAATCAGATACATCTTTTGAAGAAAGCTTTTAGAGTGGAGTTCACTCTGTGTAGCTTACCTGGTCACAGGAGCAGCAGCACTGAAGGCTCAACTGATATGTCCATAACCAGCTTAACAGTTATCCATTGTTTTAGTGACATCATAAATGAGAGTACTGCAATGTCATTAATACCTTTACTTTAATGATACTGATCTTACAGCCAATTCGGCCCTGAACACTGTAACACTAAGACATATATATGTGTGTGTGTGTGTGTGTGTGTCCATGTCCATATAATGTAAAATGTCATTAAGCCCAAGACAAAGCTTGAAGATTTCTTGAAATATATTTATTTACTATATTTGTAGCCCACCTTTCTCTCTGAGACTCTAAGCAAATTACATGGTGTACAATAAAGCTGGTCAATAGTGTGTGATAGTGTGTGACATGTAATAGCAATTTGATAACATGTAAAAACAATGCAGTCTAACACCTCTCTCTTTTACAAGTATTTTTTCCTGTATAGAAATGGGAAGAAATTTGCTGCTGGAATTGTTTGATTTATGATAACATTGCTGTACTGCATTCTCTGCTACCCGCATAGTATCAAAGTACCCAACACGATACCAACAATAATATAAACTGCAACTATGAAGCAAAGAGTTTAAAAATTAAAAACTAAAAACAACCTTTAAACTTTAAAGGGACTACAGAACACAGCACAAAAAACAGCTGCACCTCATGGAGGTGCTCCCCTGCGCAACTCTTTCTGGCTGTTTTCTGCAGTCCCTTTAAAGCTTAAAGGGACTGTACAAGACAGCACATAAAACAGCTGTGCGGTGGGCATGTGCTCCCATCTGTGTAGCTCTTTGGGGTAGTCAGAAGACAGCTCAAAAAACCATGGTCAGTGGAAGGGGGGGGGAGATCCCCCCAGAAGGTACTTCCTTCCACCTTTCTGCTGGCCGTGAAAAGCTGCAGCCTGCAGAAAGGTGCAGGTGAAGTGCCCCCAGGAAGGCACTTCACCCCTTCCATTTAAACCCTGCTTTCTGCTGCCTGTAGCTTTTTGCAGGAAGCTAAAAGCAGGGCCATTTAAATCATCCTGCTTTCTGCTTCCTGTGAAAAGCTGTAGGGAGTTAAAAGCTTCCTGCTCTTCATGGCTTTTCATGGGGAGCAGAAATCAGGGCCATTTAAACCCTTGTTTTTGGCTCCCAATGAAAGGCCACTGGGGCCAGAAAGGAGCTGTGGTTTAAATGGCTCTGAGCCATTTAAACCAAACAGCTGAGTGATGGGGAACTGTCATGAGCCACCACAAAATGCACCAAAATTTGTGGTAGTTCATCCCAGTTTTTCAGTTCATGAACTTTGGTTTGTGAACTCTGAACGTGCCTAAATTCATTATGCACTTTAGTTCGATAGCTGGTTCATGACCATCCCTAGTCCAAATTGGAATGTATTTGACAGATTTTAATCAGTACAAAATTAATAAAGTATCACAACTAGCTGCCAATTCCTGAGAATGTGAAGGCTTAGATCTAGGAGACAGCATGTCATAAACAATTGAGCCTAGTGAGAACTCACTGACACAATGATAGTGGAGAAGTATGATTTCTTTATTGCTGCCACCAACACCTTGTAGGCTTACGAATGGGGTCTACGTAGCATGCTGTGAGTTCATTCCTAAAAAGATCTACTCAGAAATCTACTAAGGACTATTCAGTCTTATATTTGTACTGCCAGTCACATGTATTCCTCTTTTTTTTGCCAGTGCTGCTCTAGACATCTCCCAGCCCTCTTCAAATAATCCAGCTCCATAGTAAACCATGGCACTGCCTTGAGCCTGCCTGTGCAGGAAAGGCGGGTTATAAATAGAAACAATAAATAGATAGATAGATAGATAGATAGATAGATAGATAGATAGATAGATGATAGATAGATAGATAGATAGATGATAGATAGATAGATAGATAGATAGATAGATAGATAGATAGATAGCACCTCAAGATGATGGGGAGCTTCATCTTCCAAGATCCAGGACCTTTGTGTTCCCAACTCTCACTGCAGCCTCAACACAGCTACCATTCTGGATTCTACAATCACCTAGAGCATTCTGGAATCTGATTAGATCCATAAGTCACCATGGGCAGACACATCTATTTAATGTTTACTTTTTCAGCATTCTGGTAAATTGACCATACTAACTTCTAATTCTAATTTCTGATTCTGTATTTACTGTGGTGGCTCAGTGGTGGTTCAATTAAGACGCTGAACTGCAGACCAGAAGGTCGGTAGTTCAGCAGTTTGAGACCCGAATGCCACATGATGGAGTGAGCTCCCATCTCTGCTCCCATTCCCACCAACCTAGCAGTTCGAAATCAAGAAATTGCAAGTAGATTCTACTTCTGGTATGGTGCGACGACGGGCGTTTCAGCTGAACGCTGAACTGCCTGACCCCGTTTGTCTTTTTTCGGGGATCCCGGTTGCCGGGAATTCCCGACCAGCGGGCCTGGTGTGGCTTGCTGGAGCAAGGGGCTTTATTTTTGCCCCCCCCCCGCAATCCGGCAATGCGGGGGGTGTCCAGGAATCACCCCGAAGCAGGGACCTTCGGTGGAGCAAACATGGCTGCCATGGTTTTGCAGAGTTGCAGCCGCCCGGTTTTTTAAAATTTGCACTGGAAGAAAAGCGAACTGATAAGGTAGCAACACAAAGAAATGAAAGATGTGTCGACTGAACTGTAGAAATGGATTCGAGGGAAGAATTATAAACAGCTGAAAAAAATTGTTGAGAAGTTTAAGGGAAAAGGAATGTTTGAAAGAAGAAACTAAAGGCTTTAAACAAAATACTAAGAAAATATAAAAATTCTAAAAACTAATGGATACAAAAGGCAAAAGAAATAATTATGAATTTAAACCCCTATACTGATTACACAGAATTGGCAAGACATAGAGCTGGAATAAGAGTTAGAACTTGATAGAGTCGGGGATAAGAACTTTAAGTCTTGAATTGGCACTTATTCATCCTCAAAAGGTACAGGAATATAGAGGTTTAGTCAACACAGATTGGATTTGATTTGAAATGTGAAAATAAGGATAGTTAGTTATTGAAGGTATGATGGTAATATTAACTCTGTGTTGTAAAGAAAATAAGTGTGATATAAGGCATGGAACTATATGAAAATTTGCTGATGATTTTGTTCAAGTGTAAAATATAGGCTTATAAAACTCAATAGAATAATTATTAAAAAAGAAAAAGAAATTGCAAGTAGATAAATAGGTACCATTTTGGTGGGAAGGTAACAGCGTTCCTTGGCATCTAGTCATGCCAGCCACATGACCATGGAAACATCTTCAGACAGCGCTGGCTCTTCAGCTTGGAAACGGAGATGAGCACTGCACCCTAGAGTCAGATTCGACTGGCTTTTGAGCAAGGGAAACCTTTATTCACAGAAGACATTTCAAAATGAAATGCAAGTCCAGAATGGGTACAAGGGCCACTAAAAATAAGGTAATTTGATTATTGGATACTGTCCTGTACAGCATCATTTTGAAGCAGCAGAGGATGTCATATCAACTATAGGACCTCACAACTACTAAAACCTTTTAAGTTAAACCATAATACATAAGATAATTTCATAAACTCAAATACCATCTTAGAAGACAGATTGTGCTGGCTTTGCCCAAATGACATGCCCCTCTGTGTAAGCTTTTAACATCATCAGAATCCTAAGAAAATGTCACAGCGGCCCTGCAGGCCTCCTTGCTGCAGACAAAACAAAAGAACAGCATATTCTAGAATTCAGAGAAAACAGAGGAAGAAGAGATGGAAAAGGAGAGGTAAAAAGCAATCTTGGCAACTCTTGCAGAATTATAACTTGGGACAGTAAAAAAGGTGGGGGCAAAAATAGAACATAACAGTTCTGCATGCACGGAAATTTTTAATGTTTAAAGAATTAGAACAAATATTTTCTACATTTGTTTACACAAGATCTCTTGCTCCCACTGTGATCTACCACAAGAAGGCAAAAAAATAAAAAAATAAAAGATCTCTGCAAGCCTCCTTTTCTAGTGTACAGCAGTTTTGGAAATGTCATCCAAGACCAACAAGATGATTTCTGCCACATGACATGAGTGAAGAGCGAACCACCATTCAAGCAAAGCCAGAAGGACTGACATTGCAAGATGCTGAAGTCCTCCAACGAGGAGCAATCTGTCATTAAACATGAAGAGGCAATTTCTTTGCTGTTTGGTCTGATTACTTGGTCAACTCTTGCTGAATTATGGGGGGAAGGAACAGAGCATGCTAGAGTTGTTTCTTTTTTCTTTTTGATAATTTTTAAAAATTATAAACACAACCCAATGTAAGTAACAGAATGATAGAGATAAAAAAGAACTACAATGTTATACTCGTGTTCTATAAAACAATTCTTATAATTAAAATGTTCTTTCTCCATACGCAATATTCTTCATTTTTTTTTGCAATATTCTTCATAATAAATAAAAAAATGGTTAAATATTATCCAGAAACCTTCTATTCCAATAATACATTGTTTTAAGAAACGTGTCAGCTGGTCCATTATTAACTGACTGTTTAAAGTATGTCAGTTCAGACATAAAAACAGTTGACCAAACACTTCTAAATTAATCTATGAAAAGAGGAGCTGATTTTTTCCCCCTGAAAGAAAGCAAAACACACTTTAGCAGTAAATAACATCTTTATCACTAATTCTCAATCAGAAATATTTACTGCATCTTTCAGATAACCAAGCAAGATCACGTTGGGATTAAACAATAATCCCTACCACTTGCCTCCTTGACCCCTATCCATCCTGGCTGGTCAAAGCCTGCAGGGAAGGTATTCAGGTCCCCTGGGAGAAATTATCAACTTGTCCCTTTCTTCAAGGACATTCCCAGCGGGATTGAAGGAGGCAGTGGTACATTCACTCCTTAAAAAACCATCATTAGACCCTGCAGTCTTAGCCAACTACTGCCCAGTTTCAATCTACCGTTTCTGGGTAAGGTAGTTGAGAGGGTGGTGGAGGAGCAGCTTCAGGTTTTATTGGCTCACACTTCCATTCTTGATCCATTCCAGTCCAGTTTCCTCCTTGGCAGTGTTCGACACGGTTATGATCTTATGACCCACCACTCACTACCTCACCAACATAGGAGTTTGGGGGACTTCCCTACAATAGTTTTCTTCTTTTCTCCAAGGTTGGGGACAGAGGGTGGTACTAGGTGAGAGGGTCTCCCTGTGACACCCACTAGAATGTGGTGTGCCTCAGGGGGTGATCCTCTCACCAATGTTGTTTAACATCTACATGTGTCCCATTGCCCAGCTGGTCCAGGGGGTTGGGCTGGGTTGCCACCAGTATGCTAATGACACCCAGATCCAGATCCAGAAATTCCAGCTGGTGCAAAATGTGGCAGTGCGCCTGCTGACTGTGTGGGCACACATCCAGCCAGTGCTCCGGCAATCAAGTACCAGATCCATTGCAAGGTGTTGGTGTTGACCTTTAAAGCCTTATGCAGCCTGGGACCAACATATCTATGGGACCATCTCTCTCCATATGTGCCCCAAAGAGCCTTGTGCTCCAGGGATAGCCATCTCCTGGTTGTTCCTGGCCTGAAAAATGCTTGCCTAGCTTTAACCAGGGCCAGGGCATTTTTGGCCCTGGCCCCAGTCTGGTGGAACATGCTTCTGATCAAGATCAGGGCCCTACGAAACCTGTTACAGTTTTGCAGGGCCTGAAATTGTTCCACCAGGCAGTGGGCATCTATCAGGTGGCCTCCCTATTATTGCTTGGCACTGGTCCACTCATTTCCCAGCTGTAGGAATTGAAACTGAATATACTGCACTGCACATTTTAAATGTTTTAAAGTGGTTTTATTGTATTAATTTAATTTAATATTGTTATTTATTGTCTGCTTGACTTATTTTAAAATTGTATTAATTTATTATTGTATTGCTTGCTTGTTAATATTTCATAATATTGGGAGTGCCCATCTCCCCATTTGATACCAATTTACATATTACTTTAGCTTTTATTCAAGAATGTGAGATTAGGAGGCCCCATAAACCAACAGTGCTTTGTACCCTGCAACTTCATGAGACATCCTCAGCTTTACAAGTGAGACATCGTGTTGGTGACAAGATGCCCTGAACAGAAGCTTCACATCTGTAAGAGCACCGAGGCATTGTGACATAAATATGACATCGCACTTAGTTCCGCATTTTTCCTGTGATCTGGGATCAGGAGAAATGGGTAAAAATGTAATATAGTCCTTTGGGGCTGGAAGATATTAAGATGAGAAAACATTGGGCTCTCCATTTACTCTCCATGCTTATGTCCCAACTCCAAAATAAAATGAGGTATTGTGGACATTTTCTGAATCATACAGTCATTGTTCAGAAGTGAGAGGAGTCCGTAAGAGTTTCATGCTTGTTTCATGCCTCCCTGATATCTCTGAGCATTTATATTACCATCGACACACTGGGCTGAATTAGGACTGTGCATAGTTCTCAGTGGGGTAGTACCCCACCCAATTTCTCAGTTATATCTTTAGCTATGTGTACTTAGAGATCCATGGATTTCAGTTAGGTCTTGAAAGGCTAAACATAGCAGTTACTTTACTTACAGGGCTACATGCTGCTTTACTGATACAGTATAAATCTATCTGTTTTAACTTGGTTTGTAATTCTAGATCTGTAGCTGTTCGTCTGTAGCATGAGAATAAAAGATGAATCCATTGGCACGCAAATATTTGAATAAACCAGAATTACAAACTCTGCTATCATGACATGAACATCTTTCTATTGTATATGGCAACCCCATAGCTAGAGATTTTTTGGGAGGAGGCTTTTTTTTGGGGGGGGGGGGGCGCTAGCCAATTAAATTAAATTTGATTTAATTGGTGGAACTCCTAAGGCAGCCTTGCACCCCCCACAGGCTCCAGGGCAAGGGGGGTTAATGCCCATCAGCCACAGCTTCCTTACACACACACACACACCTTGGCAAGGGCAGGCCTTCCCTGCAAAGAGTCCAGCTCCC
Source organism: Gekko japonicus (assembly GCF_001447785.1). Lineage (NCBI taxonomy): Eukaryota > Metazoa > Chordata > Lepidosauria > Squamata > Gekkonidae > Gekko > Gekko japonicus. The sequence continues at coordinate 164,758 of NW_015174936.1, forward strand.
TCCCTCTCTGAGGAGCCCCAGTTCCTCTTCCCATGGCACAGCACGAGGGGGCAGCCTGACCTCCACCCTTAGCTCCCTCCTGGGGCCGGGAGAGGCAAGGCATACAGTGGCTGGGCTTGTTGGCACACACAGGCTTGTTGGCACAATGAAGTGCAGCTGGGCATGCCTGCCAGGGGCAAGAGGAGTCAGTCACCTGCCTCCTTGCCTTGCCTGGTTGGGCTTACTTGCTGCTGGCGGGTGATGCAGCGAGTGTCTTGTGAAAGCCCAAGATGGAGGCTTCTCCCCGTGCCATTCATGCTCGCTGCCTGCCTGGGCCGCTCTCTAAGCCCAGCCTCACTGCTTCTACTGCTACTTCTTGTGCTGCCCTCATCCTCCCTGCCAACAGGCAATCGGGGTGAGGTGGCCCAGTGGGGAGGGGGAGCGCGGGCTTGGGGAGGGGCCCATAAAAACCACTAGGGGGCCGGGCTCCATGGGCCCCAGGGAAGCTATGGGCCCGATATACAGTAAGATCCGAAGTCAATGATTGTGTTCACTACATAGAAACAGGGTTTAGATATGAAATATGCAAGGCAGCAGAAGGCTTTATGAGCTCATAACTGTGCTGACCCTTTAAGTAATGGTGTATCACATTGCACAGTTTCATAAACTCAAATACCATCCTTGAAGCTGGCTGCAGCGGCTTCACCTAAATGACAGGCTCCTCTGGATAGGCTTCTAACATCCTCAGAACCCCAGGAGAATGGCACGATGTCCCTGCAGGCCCCCTACCCTTGCCAGAGGCAGAAGAAAGAAGGGTTCTAAGAAAGGGAGGAAAGGGCACAAAGGGAGATGGTCAAAGCCTGGAAGAGGTAAAGAGAAATCCTAATGGCTTTTGAATGGGAGTGGGGACTGTGCTCCCTTGTACCTCTGCAATACTACAATCTGCACTGCACCATGTTGGCCTAGACAGCATATGCTGTTCACATAGTCATTTAATTTTGTATTCCTAGTCTTAATGCATTGTTCAGTTGATGTCCTATATCATGTGATTACGTTTATTTCTCTTTATGTACTCTGTAATCCGACTTGACTTTTAGTGAGAAAGGCAGGCTATAAATAAGCTAATAAATATACACAAAATGAAGACTATACTTGGAAAAATAGTATTTGGCTATAAGAAGCCAATTTACAAATCCTAAATTTGATCAAAGCCTTTCTGAATGTACCATGCAGATGTAGATTCCTGGGTTATTATTTTTCCAAATATGGGGGGGCGGGATACTTCTGAAACATTCCTGACCTGGATAGCTCAGGCTAGCCTGATCTCTTCAGATCTTGGAAGCTAAGCAGGGTTGTGGTTCTGGCCAGTATTTGGATGGGAGACCTCCAAGGAATACCAGGGTTGTGACACGGAAGCAGGCAATGGCAAACTGCCTCTGAACATCTCATGCCTTGAAAGCCCTATGGGGTTGGCATAAGTTAGCTATGACTTGATGGCACTCACATACACACTCCTGAAATAATTTTTTTCCCCTTCCCTAGCATCTAAAGCTTGCACTGTGTATTACTACAGGAAGATGAGATGAACACCACAAGTTTCCTTTCCCAGTGTGTAGCAGCTTTGGCAATGTCATCCAGAACCAACAAGTTAATTTCTGCCACATGAACCACCCACTGCAGAAGCAAAGCCAGATGGACTGACATTGCAAGATGCCGGAGTCCTCCAACGAGGAGCAGTGTTGTCATTAAATGTGAAGCCACAGCTTATTTCCTGTCTGGCCTGTTTCCTTCATCAGCTCCTGTTTTGTGGGGTGATGCTTGTGAGGCAGTAGCTTCATTGCTAGAAGAAGCTGTTGTTTTCTGCTCTTTTAATCCATTCTTCTTTGGGAAAAGGATTGAATGTAAGAGTGGGAGGCTCAATAAACCAACAAGGGTGTGTGCCCTAAGAGTTGATGTGGCATCCTCAGCTATACAAGTGAGGGAAAATGTTAAATGACAAGACGCCTTGAACACAAGCTTCACATCTGTGAGATCACTGAGATGCCGTGAACACAAGCTTCACATCTGTGAGATCACTGAGGCATTGTGACACAAATCTGAAATCATACTTGGTTCTGCATGTTTCCTGTGATATGGAATCAGGAGTAGAGTGAAAAGCCTGGAAGAAGATTCACAGCCGAAATACACTGAGATGACACTGGAGCCTCACATTTTTATTTTTCTCTTAGCTACCCATATAGGCATCCCAAAACCAAAATACGATATAAACACTCTGAATTTATAAGGTAAACAATCTGAACTCTATGGCCATAATTCAGAGGAGATAGGGAGGCCAACAGGTCACTTGCTTTATTAAATTCTCTTTTAATATCTCTGAGTATGTTGCCTTACTGTCCATTCTCTGTAGGGCATTAGGACGACATACTGCTCCAGTTGAAAGCTGAGCTTCACAAAACATAATCATAGTACTTAAGGTGGGAGCTGTTTAACTCTTCTCTCGCAGCTCTAAGTTAGGTCTTGAATAGGTAGGTGTACCTCATCCTTCACTTATCAGGCTACATATTGTTGTACTGTTTCAATATACATTTATTTTAACTGCATTGGTGTAGGATGAGATATTCTTTTTCATATTGATATGCATTAGAAAACTGGATTTACAAAAAAAAAATCTGTCATCCAATTAAATCTTTGTGCTAGCCAAATAATAGCTTTAAAAAAAAAAAGCAGGAGCCATGCTCCTTGTTATGGGCCACTGAAATAAACTGATAGCCTCCATCATAAGAAGACTGACCCAAGGTCACCCAGCAAGCTTCCAGTTTGGTGTAGCAGTTAAGAACTGTGGACTGGGCTTAAGAACTGGGCTTGATTCCCCACTCCTCCACATGCAGCTAGCTGGGTGACCCTGGGTCAGTCACAGTTCTCTCAGAGCTGTTCTCTTAAGAGCAGCTCTCTCAGAAGTCTCTCAGCCCCACCTACCCCACAGGGTGTCTGTTGTAGGGAGAAGAAGGGAAGGAGATTGTAAGACGCTCTGAGACTCCGAGTGAAGGGCGGGGTATAAATCCAATTCTTCTTCTTCCATGGCACAAGTGTGGATTTGAACATGGATTTCCCAGAACCTAATCCAGCACTTTAACTACTACAACATGCTGGTTCTCATGAATTTTTTCACTATATGTGTTTCTTTTCTGGCCATTGAAACAAAGTTTGGGTCCAGTGGCACCTTTAAGACAAAACTTTGTCCTGCTGCTTCAGACCAACATGGCTACCCACCTAAATCTATTTTCTGGCCATTATTATTTTTTTATTTCATGATTATTACTGAAAATAATCTTGTCATATAGAGGAGGGGCCCTGACCTGGTTAGCCCCAGGATAGCCTGATCTCGTCAGATCTCAGAAGCTAAGCAGGGCCGACATGGAGGCAGGCAATGGCAAACCACCTCAGAACATCTCTTGCCTTGCAAACACGACGGGGTCACCATACGTCAGCTGGGACTTGATGGCAAAAAAGTAAGAGGAGGGGGGTCTTAAAAAATCATCTGCCCCGGGCACCAAATAGGCTAGGTACACCACTGGAAATATATTCATAATCTTGTTCAGCACGGGGGTTCTTGTGAACTTTAAATATTGCTTACAATGAACATCTAAAAACCAAGCATGATGCTTAAGGTAGGACAAATTACTTGAAAGCGGCTTAATCCAACAATGATACAGTGTTCCCTGGTCTATTTGTGATCATGGCTTTCTTCTGACATTATTCTAGCGGTGTTGGAGCTTCAACAGCTTGGCTGCTTCTTATGGTCCTGAAATGCTCTGGAAATGGCTGCTGCCACATACTGCAGCATCATCTCCCCCCCCCCCTTTTTAAACAGAATGCACAAAAATGTGCAGTCTGGATAAAAGGAGTGGAATGGGAGGCAGTCACCTGTGGACAGAGGGAAAAGATAACAGGACAACAAGAATGTTCAGGTAGCAGAATGGGAGGGCCATTGTTTTGGCAAGTGGAGTGGGAGCAGTGTTTTAGATAGGAAGGAACTGGAGGTTGTAACGAGTACTCAAACCTATACAGAGCCAGCAACTGTGGCAGCAGTGATGCTGATGAAGGCACCTAGCAGATGAGCTGTGGAAAAGGGAACACTGGAATTGGAGGGCAAGAAGTATTTTTTTAAACTACTGTCCCACAAATGTTTCCCTCCCAATCAAAATTATGGAACTCTGTTGAGTGAAAGGAGTAAAGAAATTATATCTAACTAGAAAGGAACAGTGGTGAATGAAAGTGCTTCCATTCAGTTCTCTTTGTTCCCTTTATATCTGCGTTATGACACAAAAGTTCATAAAATGAGTCTTAGCTTCTCAGGAACCCTTTTGTATTATTGCAATGTTTGGTCATGTGCAACAGTGAAGAACTAATTCCACATGCTTAAGGTTTTTTCTTTTTCCTCTAAAAGAATGCATTAGTGCACTTGTATCCGTTCCCTGATGTGATTCCTTTAAGACTCAATTTCTTAAATGAAGCACATTTACCATCATTTAAAGTGAGTAATTTACAACACAAAGCCCATCGGATATCAAGGGAATGAAATATTTTGGTGACAACCATGCATTTTCATGGGTTTATTGAAAGGCTGGTGGGTCTTGTGTCGCTGCTGTAACAGGACAGCTCCTTGATCTGGCAGTCTTCCCTCCGGTCACTGGTGACTTATCTGATGAGTTTCCTTGTCATGGCCGATTCCAGGTTTTGATTCACTGGTGCTAGAGATGTAATTTCAAAGCAGGGGGAAAGTAGCCCCTGGACATTATTTTCTTCCCTTCCAGTAGTAGTATGTGGCACAGACACGTACGTATCCTGCACATAACAAAAACCAGTATCATTAAAGAACACTTAAAACTTTTGAAGCATTTATTTCTATTCTAATTATTGATCAAACATAAAATGCCCACCCAAACCACTATAAAAAGCCTAAAAATTACCTTTCTTCTTTTTGAGCGGTGCATCATATAACTTCCTACATTTCCTGTTCCTCCTACTTGGGGGAACTTTGCGATTGTATCCTCTACCACATGTACCATCTATACTACCTCTGCCTTTTGACATCTTTGATGATATTTCTGGGTCTCAGTAATAGACACAATATCACTTGACCTAGCACTGCCTGTCTGCTCTGATGGTTCTTGAGTTTCTGAAAAAACTGTGTCCAATCCCCTGCTTTTATAAATTCTTGAACATTGTGTGTTAACAATGGCCTTTTGTCTACTAAAACATGACCATATTGTGGGCAGAGACCATCAAATACCCCTTATTTTGTTGTTTTTCAAGTTCATTACCCTGAAATTTGTTTAGACTGTTTGAACTCCAGTGATTATTCAGTAAGACATGGGATTTAAAAGGGAAGGGGAATGTGCTAGATGTCATAAAGCATTTGTCAAATCAAATTCAAATCACATTTATTGATTTTTTAAGCCCCCGGAGGGGATTTTTTATTGATTTTTTAAACACTACAAAAACTAGAACAGAAAAAAGGGAAAGGGAAAGCTACATATAAGGGAGAAAGTAAAGAACCCACTACTAACTAAAAACCCAAGAGAGGAGATCTCCAACTAGCTTTTTATACTTCATTCATATACTTCATTCACTTTATTGTCACGGCCAATTGACCAGCAGTGGTAAAGCATTTATGTTCCTGTTCATTTATACGAAAGAGCCAAATTATACAGAATTTTGGGGATCCATAACCAAATATGGATCATGGCTGCAACACTGCAGGGTGTGTGTTTGTAACTTTTTGTCCCTGTGCCATTTACCCAACTGGGAATGATTTCTGGGGTACTGTCAAGACATTCTCTGGTCCAACTTCCAAATGGGACAAAGACTTCTGAGAAAGAAAGATTCCTTGAAGGAAGGGGAGGTGCCCCTAGTCCTCACTACACTAGAGGCTTTGTGCACCCTGCAAGCTCCATGCAGAGATCCCCCATCCCATCTCCACCAACAGGCTGGCATACAAGGGGCATATCGGAATTCCTGAGTGGATCTGTCCTCCTGCAGTACCTCCAGAGTAGCTCCCAGGACTCAAGGAGCAAAGGGGGCAGAGGCAAAAATGAAAACCTGGGCCAGATAGAGGAGAACACACCAAGATTTTGGCAGGATGAAGAACCACGGCTACTGGAAAAAATCTGGCTAAGAGTTCCTCATATAATTCTTCAGCTGAATTCCAAACCCTGTTGGTTCAACATCTCCTACAAACTCAAGTCAATCTTCACCCTGGACAGCTCCCTGCTGCCAGGCACTAGATCTCCAGGCCTTGGCTGCATTTTATGAAGATCTGTAGGCTTAAGCTCCACTACTGATGGTTGGTTCTTGCTGTATTTATTCTAGGCTGCCTGCCTTGTCCCTTACTGCCCGGGACTCCAGGTACGGAATGGGACAAGTGCTTTAACCTGGGCAAGGAGAAATGAGAGTCTGCTCTGGGTTTTTTTGGGGGGGAGGTAGCTTGCTTGCATTTCTGGGGTTCTGAACACTAATCTCTAGAGACACATGTAGTTCTGCTCTAATTCAGGCAGCCTTTGTGTCACTTTGTAACCTGAAATTTGAAGCAGTAGCACGTGAGCTAGTGCAGGTATTTTAATACTTTGTTTTTTGAGATTATTAGTGCACATAGTCTGTTCACAGGACCAATGTAATGTCAGAAGACCTACCCATAGAAGATGGTAATGGGTTCTTCTGTAAAAACAATATTTTACCTGCTGCTCCTCTGCACACTTAAAGTAGCAGCTCAAATAAAGGAGTTATCTGATTCTGCCACCACTGAACATGGAACCTGATCTCATGCTGCAGCTGGAATGGTCATATAATGGCAGTTCTCTCTCTCCCTCTCCCTCTCCC
>NW_015174937.1:0-2715 GCF_001447785.1 Gekko japonicus
CGAATCTCCACTCTGCTGTGGAAGCTTGCGGGGTGACTTTGGGCCTACCTGACAGGAGAAGGTGAGGATAACATTGTGAGCCCCTTTGGCTCCTCCCTGGGCAGAAGAGCAGGGTATACATTTATAAATAAACGGAAATGGCTTTTTTAAAAGATTTTTTTTTAAAATAAAAGGATTTATGCTTGTAGGCCCTTTGGCATGTCATTTGACATGCAGGCCCTCCCATCAATGCTGCTATCTGCCATCCCTGACCTGCATAGCCCAGGCTAGCCTGACCCGTCAGATCTCAGAAGCTAAGCAGGGTCAGCTTTGGCTAGTATTTGGATGGGAGACCTCCAAGGAATACCAGGGTCATGACACAGAGGCAGGCAATGGCCAACCACCTCTGAAACATCTCTTGCCTTGAAAAAAACACAAGTCTAGCTCACCTCCTAGTGGTTCATAATGCTAAAAGGAGCTAGAACTTATGGCTTCCAGACAATATTAGGATCTCCTGGCCATTCTACACACAATGCAAGATGATGATTGATGATTGAGGTTTATAAGATTATGCATGGGAAAGAGCAGGTAGAGAAAGAGATACTTTTCTCCCTTTCTCACAATACAAGAACTCGTGGGCACTCCATGAAATTGCTGAGCGGTCGGGTTAGAACGGATAAAAGGAAGTACTTCTTCACCCAAAGAGTGATTAACACTTGGAATTCACTGCCACAGGAAGTGGTGGCGGCTACAAGCATGGACGGCTTCAAAAGGGAATTAGATAATCATATGGAGCAGAGGTCCATCAGTGGCTATTAGCCACAAGGTATAGATAGGGACTCCGGGGCAAGTGATGCTCTGTCTTCTTGGTGCTTGGGAGGGGGGGTCAACAGTGGGAGGGCTTCTAATGTCCTGGCCCCACTGGTGGACCTCCTGATGGCACTGGTATTTCTGGCCACTGTGTGACACAGAGTGTTGGACTGGCATCTCTTATGTTCTTATGTTCTTATGATGATGGTGATGATGATACCTGCCAGTGGTGAAAAGAAGTCAGAGGCAAAGGACTTCCATGCAAACTGGCATGAAGAAAGGGTGTGATGGGAAAGTGGTCCCAATAAGAAGCTCAGAGAGGGACATGGACACAGATGTTCTGGAGGGGGTATGAAACACAGCAGATGGGACAAACTAAATACTCTCCTCAGACAGTTTCCCTGATGGGAATCCCTGGCCTGTCAGAGATGTACAATTTAAGGAGGCCATTAAAGTATCTATTACAAAAAAGGTAATCTAAATTTTAACGTGGACTTGCCGAACAAATAAGGGCTGAAATGAGCAGCTTATACCTGCAACCTGCAAGGTAGGTTAGGCTGAGAGAGTGTGATTGGCCCAAGGTCACCCAGGAGGCTTCCATGGCAGAAGTAGGAGTTCAAACCTAGGTCTCCCCAGATCCTAATCTGCTCTAACTTGTACACTTGGGAGCCAGTGTGTTGTGGTGGTTAGAGAACTAACTTGATGAGTAGTTGTAGACTCCTGGAAGGGGAGCTTGGAGTACATGGGATTTCCAAATGCTTGCACATTCTTGCAGTTCCTTGATTTATGGAGCGTAGTCAAGTCGCACCTCGCAGGGTTTTCAAGGCAAGAGACAACAAGAGGTGGTTTGGCCATTGCCTGCCTCTGTGTGGCAATGCTGGAGTTCCTTGCTGGTCTCCCATTCAAGTACTAACCGGGGCCAACCCTACTTAGCCCAAGATTTGGTGCGATTGAGCTAGCCTGGGCCATCCAGGTCAGGGAAGACTTATAAAGCTTTGCAGCAACATGGGAGTTAGTTTCCCTATGCAATGCATTGCATTGCTCTAATAAACCCCTGGCCAAGTGTTATCTGAATCTGAAGGGTGCCTGTGGGTTCCCTATTTTGGGAACCTTGGGAACTCTGTGCGTGTGTGTGTGAACTGGACCCGTAGCCAGGATTTTGTGGCTTATGGTTCAGTTTTTTTTCTGGTGGGGCTGAAGTTCTCAGTGCAGGAAGAAGAGGAGGATGAGGGATTCATACCCTGCCCTTCACTACCCGAATGAGTCTCAGAACGGCTTACAATTGGCTTACAATTTCCTTTCCCCTTTCCTCTCCTCCCCACAACAGACACCCTGTGAGGTAGGTGGGGCTGAGAGAGCTCTTTCGAGAACTGCCCTTGAGACAACAGCTCTGAAAGAACTCATGACTGACCCAAAGTCACGGCAGCAGCTGCATGTGAAGGAATGGGGAATCAAACCCGGTTTTCCTAGATTAGAGTCCACACTCTTAACCACTACACCAAAGCTGTTTAGCCAATAGAAAGTTGTTGCCAGGATAGATCTCTAAATTGCAAATTGTCAACCACTTTAGATGACAATTCTCAGCTGCTGTAAGTTAATCACTTCTTCCAGCCTAAGCAATAATTCTGATAACAAGCTGGCAGGTGGGGGCGATGACTTCTATAGTAAAAAAAGCTGACACTTAGGCAGAAAAACTCTCTTAAAGGAGACCAGTTTCTTAACACAGAGTTAGAAGGGATCCTAGAGGGCACCTACTCCAACCCCCTTGCTCAGTGCAGGAATTAGTCAACTACAGCACCCCACTCTGCTTAAAGGAGTGCATGCCTTTTACAAATGTTTTTAAATGATTGGGGGGAAAGCATTTACTGGAGAAATTCTTGTGGGGCTGTGCCTTTAAGAAAGGGGGCAGAGCCCCCCCCCCCCCCC
>NW_015174937.1:2776-18013 GCF_001447785.1 Gekko japonicus
GCTCACACATTTTTGTCTCGGCTCAGGAAGGAGGGCTCCAGAGCAAACTAATCCATGCAGTAGCCAAATTGCTCACTCACAACTTTCATGCCAGTAGCTCGCAAAGTAGAATTTTTGCTCACGAGACTCCTCAGCTTAGAGGGAACATTGCTAGTGGTCACCCTGGGGGTGAAAGTGGCTTTTTGAAGATGTGCGCCTTGATGCATTTCTTTTGTTGTTGTTCAGTCGCACAGTCAAGTCCGACTCTTCGTGACCCCCTGGACCACATCACGCCAGGCCCTCCAATCTTCTGTCGTGCTCCGGAGTTTGCTTAATTTCATGTTTGTTGCCTCAATAACCTTGTCTAACCATCTCATCCTTTGCCGTCCCCTTCTTCTTTGACCTTCAATCTTTCCCAGCATCAGGGTCTTCTCCAGTGAGAGCTCCCTTCTCATTGGGTGGCCAAAGTATTTGAGCTTCAGCTTCAGTATCTGGCCTTCCAGGGAACAAAAAAAAAATCTGGACACACACGACTAAAACAGATGAACAAATATAAGGTCAACGGTCGTGTAGGTCTGACCCGCAATCAACAGTCATACGACTTATAAGAATTGCTGTACATGTATTGTGCTCTGAAGCATTACAATATGATATACAACTTAATAGAATCTATAAACCAAGGTACAACGTCGTCTCCGGATTATTTGCCAACGTTTCAAAAAATGAATCTTCTTCAGGAAGTTTTCTGTAGTACACAAAAATGCAATTTTTAGGATATGTATAACACCAATCACAAGAAACAAGAGACAATACAATAATCTAATTGCTTACTTACACAGAAGTGCCAAAGCTCTCATTGTCATAAAAGCTAGACAACAAGTCTTAAGCATCTGCAACATAATAATGTTATCTTTGTTATGAACACATGGGACCAATCACAGAAATGGTTGCCATGCTATCTTGTGTCCAATCACAAGTGTTGGGAGGTTCAGCAAAATGTGAAACGGTTCCAAGCCAGGCGTTTGTACTGGGATAGAGGCAGCTCCTTCTGAATAGGGGCTACCTGTGAGCACAAAGGAGATACCCTCAGGGCTCTTCTGCAGCGACTCTTATTCCAGTGAAGTGGGTGGAAAGCCAGGACCGGGTGTTTCGCTTTGAAACAGAGACGCTTTGTGGAAGACACAAGTGTGTGCCAGAAGACATGTCAGTGGGTGCCATGGCACCCACAATTATCATGCAGGGGATCATTGTCCTTGGCTGTACCGCCTCAGACTACATAGATGACGGCTCACATAGCTGAAGGCTCTTCCACATGATGTCACAGCCTGATCCTATGACTTCCACACACGCTGAACAATGCACTTTCATTTTCAGTGCACTTTGCAACGGGATGTTACTGTGCGGAACAGGAACGCCCACTTACAAATGATTGCTAAAGTGCATTGAAAGTGCATTATTCGGCATGTGTGAAAGCGCCATTGCGCCTGTTAGTGCAGGAATGAGTCCCACCCAGTTGACTACAACTTGTTCTCCAGGATTCGTGCACAGGACTGCAGCTTTCATGATATACAGCGAGGGTGTCAAACACAAGGCCCGGGGGCCAGAACCGGCCTGCCCAGGGCTCTTATGCAGCCCGTGAGCAACTAGTGCAAGGGAGGGAACAGGAGACTGCTTGAGGGGGAAATGGGCAGAGCCACTCTGATTGTGGCTTCAGCATGGCGAAACAACCTCATCTGCAGCAGTCAAGCAGCACGGGAGCATCTGCCCAGTGCTGCACTGCTGGCTCTGCCCATACCGGTTTTCCTTTCCAACCCCCCTCCCAGCCCATGAGGCTTTGCAGCGAGGATACACCAACTCTGAGCTTACCAGCTGCTTTTCTTTATACAGTTTATGTCTCCAGTACCTGACATTACATTTTATGGACCACATGGCCCAGCCCAACAAAGGGACATTTATGTCAGATCCGGCCCTCGTGACAAATGAGTTCGACACCTGTGATATACAGAGCTTTCATGGCTCAGGTCCAGTTACTAAAAAAAAATTAAATGCTGATCCATGCAACCTTTATTCAGGGGGCAAAGTCTATGTGAAGTTTTGTGTGTGAGAGAGAGATGCAATCGTCTTGTGAATGTACACATTCTGGATGCAGATCTGACACCTTCGCAGAGATTTTCAAGGTTATGGTCAGTTGTAAACTTGGACCCACACGTTGGTGAAAGCTATGTGAAACATGCTGAAAAGCTCCTGAAGCATAAACTTGAGCTTAGAGGTGCAAAAATGCAAGACCATATTCTGGCTGGCACTTGAGATCTGGTCACTCGATAGAGAAAATGCAGACTCCTTAGAGCTGCTGATTCCAGGCCAGGCACAAAGGAGGGGGGGAACGGCTGGGGCAGGATGTGGCAGGGACTAGACGATAGAGGGAAGCAGGAGGGAGAAGACCGCCTAGGGCAGCTGAGGGCATCCTTGTGTAGTGGCGCTCTTGTCACTCACGAGGTATAACCAGGGTTGCCAGCTCTGGGTTGGGAAATACCTGGACATCTGGAGTACAGCCTGGGGAGAACCTAAAAAGATAAGAGAAGCCATGTTGGATCAGGCCAATGGCCCATCCGGTCCAACCCTCTGTGTCCCACAGTGGCCAAAAACCAGGTGCCATCAGGAGGTCCACCAGCGGGGCCAGAACTCCAGAAGCCCTCCCACTGTGTCCCCCCAAAGCACGAAGAATACAGAGCATCCCTGCCCCAGACAGAGTGTTCCATCTATACTGTACATCCCAAGCTGGCAGGGAGTCCTTGTGAAAGCAACCACACCCGTCAACATCGGGAGCCACCAGAAAATGGTATGCTCTGCCTTCCAAGAGCGTAGCAACAAATGCTCTCACTCTTTCTCTCTGAAGGGACTTGAAGCCGCTCACACAAAAATACCAAGATACAGTTTCTCAAGTAATGCAATTAAAGAACAACCGCCAGCACCTCCTACAAAAGAAACAGATCCCTGGGTTGTTCCTTGTTTATGAGGCTGCCTAATACAGGCCACCGGCTGAGGGGCTTATCTATAAGAACATAAGAGATGCCAATGTTGGATCAGGCCAAAGGCCCATCCAGTCCAACACTCTGTATCACACAGTGGCCAGAAATACCAGGTGCCATCAGGAGGTCCACCAGTGGGGCCTGGACATTAGAAGCCCTCCCACTGTTGACCCCCCCAAGCACCAAGATGATAGAGCATCACTTGCCCCAGAGTCCCTATCTATACCTTGTGGCTAATAGCCACTGATGGACCTCTGCTCCATATGCTTAACTTTGGGCTCTTGTGCTTTGCCCTCCCGCCTTTGGCCTTTAAGTACCTGCAAGGAGAGGAGAACTGTTACGCATTGGGACTGGTACATTCCAGGGCTGTTTCTACCAGAGACTGGCTGAGCTTGGAGCTCTAGAACAATAGCCCACCAGGACTGTGGAGGTGGCCAGTGAGGAATGAATGGTTCTGACGATGGCCTGTCGTTGGTAGTTGTTTGGGTAAGTGGGTGGAGTTGCATGCTATTTAAACAGGGCAGTTGCCCTGGCTTTTCACTTTTTGTTCTTGCTGAGTCACTAATAAAGGAGAGCCGATCACCAGGCTTGGGGTCGGATCATCCGTGGAATCCAGTATTTAATAAGAACAAACTCAGCCTGCATGGAGCTCAGCTGCTGCTAGCTTGCAGGGTGATACGTGGGCTGGCTGCATTGCTTCTCCTCCCAGGAAACCCCCAGATGTTCTTTACAGAGCTTTCAACCCCTGGTGGCAGTCGTTTGGGAGAGCCCATTTTCGTTACACCTCTGGATTTTGTGCACCGCCTGGGACCAACTGGCTATCGACCAGCACAAACGGGGCTGCCATTTCTTGTCCGTCCGCAGGATCTTTTCCTTTGCAGCCTTGCCGGCTGTCCTCCTCTCTCTCCTCTTTCCTTTCCCAGATTCTCTTTGCACAGCAGAAACATATGATACAGCCCCAGGCGCAAGTAAACATTATGTGGTTTTTGGGGTTTTTGGAAGGGAAACGTTTGCATTTTAGTTTCCATTCTGACATTTCCAGCCAGCAAACCGCAAGTCCAAGCGAGCGGCAAAACGTGGAGTAAGGAAAGTCCAGTGGAGGGTGGCGGTGGGCGGTGGGGGGGGCTTTGGGGAGCTCCATCTTTTAGTTTGTCAGTTTGTTGTGTTTTGAAGACTGCTTGGTGCGTTCTGTTCTCTTGGGGGACAGCAAGAGGCCAGTGATGGAGGGAAAGGGTGGCGAAACATTATATATAGAAAACCTTTTAAGTGGTCTCCACATCTCCAAGCACATCCCAAGCTGGCACTGCGTCCTGGCTAAAGGGGCCACACCCACCAACATCTGGAGCTGCCAGAAAATGGTTTCAGTTGTGGGCGTGTGTGTGTGTGTGTTAGGGTTGCCAGGTCAGTCAGACAAGCTGGCGAGGGACTTACCAGGAGGCTCTGGGAGCGGGTGGGAAGAAGCACAACATGCTCACATCGCTTCCAGATGATGCAGGCACATTGGGGGTGTTCTGGTTTGTGGGTAAAACTCTATGGTAGAATTAGCTTCTAACCATAGAGTCTTGCCCAAAATCCAGAGTGTTGCCCCCCGATGACACCGACGTGCCTATGTCACTTCCAGGTGACGTAGGCACATTGCTGTTATTTCCGACTTCTTTCCTGCTCTTGGGGGTAATGGTGGGGGGTGGGGAGCGCCTGAAACTGGGGGATCCCCTGGTCACGGGGAGGGGGGGCTGGCAACCCTATGGTGTGTGTGAGTGTGTGTGTGTGAGAGAGAGATCTATGCCAGTGTTTTTCTACTGCTGGAAAAGTGGAAAGCACTGAGGGCACATATCAGCACATTATCAGCTTCTTTCCTGCTCTTGGGGGTAATAGGGGGTGGGGGTGGAGAGGGAGGGGTGGTGGGGGGGGGACCCCCTGCGCAGGGGGGGGGGGGCTGGCAACCCTATGGGGTGTGTGAGTGTGTGTGTGTGAGAGAGAGAGAGAGATCTATGCCAGTGTTTTTCTACTGCTGGGAAAGCAGAGAGCACTGAGGGCACATATCAGCATAGTGGCTGTCAAGCAGGCCTGTGCATAGTGTGAGCCTTGGGTTGCCAGACTCCAGATGGTAGCTGGGGACCTCCTGGGATTACAACTGATCTCCAGGTGACAGAGATTGGTTCACCTGGAGAAAATGGCCGCTTTGAAAGGTGCACTCTATGGCATTACGCCCCATTGGAGTCCCCCCCCCCCAAACCCCACTCTTCTCAGGCTCCATCCCCCGAAATCTCCAGGTATTTCCCAACCCGGACCTGGCATCCCTGTGTGAGGCCACTGCGCCACATGTGGTCCATTTGCCCGACACTGTGGTCTGCCATGGGCTTGATCACTCTTTGGGGGCGGAGCCTTATTGAGCTGCTGACGACCTGCACTTAGCTTAGCTGGTCAAAAGTTGTTTAGGCCTTGGGGTGTGTTTTTTAAATCAGGGGTTATGGTCGGAGCTGATAACCACCAGCACATAGGCTGACTCATGGCCCACTAGTCCATTTGGTTCAGCGAGCAGAACCCAATGAACTGAGGTGAGCCGCAGAGGTGTTGGCAGTGCTCCCGAGACTGGCAGCCTGGGAGAAGATACTGGCTGTGGCTTATGCCCATGATGGCTTCCCAGACCTACACAGCCCCCAGCTGTGTTTGGGGCGAGTCTCAGAGGAGCTGGCAGCACAGCTGGGATTCTTTCTGCTCCCATTGAGTCCAGCAAACTACAACCCTTATGTCTCCCCCATGTTGACTGTTTGCTCACATACCAAAAATCTTCACAGGTCGATGTTGTCTATTGAGGGGGTATGTGTCCCATAAAGGTTTTCTATGCAGTTTAACTCATGCAGTTTGGTGTAGTGGTTAAGTGTGCGGACTCTGATCTGGGAGAACCGGGTTTGATTCCCCGTGCCTCCGCTTGTAACTGCTAGATGACCTTGGGCAAGCCATAGTTCTGTCAGAGCTGTCCTTGAAAGGGCAGTTCTCTCAGAGCTCTCTCAGCCCCACCTACCTCACAGAGTGTCTGTTGTGGGGAAGGGAAGGGAAAGGGATTGTAAGCCACTCTGGACTCCGAGTGAAGGGCGGGGTATAAATCCAATCTCTTTGTTAAGTCGTGCGCTTAACAAAGAGTCGGAGAGTGATTTCAGCAAGAATGCGGTTTATTCTTCAGCTCAGTTACTTCTCCGTTACGGTACAACAATCGCCAGCCAGAACCCATCGAGATAAATACACTGGCTTGTCGATATTTAAACACTCCCGGCTAATATAGCCACACCCCCTGTACAGATAACAACCTATGAGGTTGAAGATATAATACCCAATCACAAGCGGTCCCGCTTTGCGTAGTGATTGGTAGACACTCTCTGGGCTAGGACTCCTATTGGTTACATTAGGATCCTAGCCCAGGCTGAAGCTTAACATGGTATCTTAATGGGACAGTTCACATAGCAGTTATATATACAAGTCAATACATAACACTCTTCTTCCCTGTCAGTGGTATGCTAGTTCAGATATCCATGTCTTGGGATCCCCAGTCTTTCTGAGCCTGCAGGCACCTTTGGAATTCTGACTCAGCTTGGTGGGCGGAGCCACAAAATGGCTGCCAGAGGAGGCTCAGGCAGTCGCAAAAATGGCTGCTGCAGTTTACCTTCAGTCCCACAGTAAAGATCCTTGTGCAGTAGTGGCAGCTGTCAACAAATCAATGTTTTGTTTTGTTTTGTTTTTTAAATTTTTTTGCAGAAATCTCCAATGGCCAACCGGAAGCTTAACTGGCCATACTTACTTTCTAAAAACATATGGCAGGCACCAGGAAAGGTGTTGCTGGCCCTCCAGAGGAACTGATTAGCCACTGTGTGAGACAGGATGCTGGACTGGATGGACCCCTGGTCAGATCCAGCAGGGCTCTTCTTACGTTCTTAAAGGTGTCAGCGGTTACCGTGGCACTCACGGGCACTGCGTTAGGGACCCCTGCCCTATCTCCTAATCACAGACTTGGAGAACCAAAGAACAGCGATGCCCAGGGCTTTTTTTTGTAGAAAAAGCCCAGCAGGAACACATTAGCATAATAAGCCACACCCAACAGCAGAAACTCATTAGCATATTAGGCCACACCCCTGACAGCACAGCTCATTAGGCCACGTCCTCATGCCTTCCCTTGGCTTGCCGGGCACCCTGCAGCTGCGGGGAGTCTGGACAAACTGATCCTTCCAGGCCCCCCCCCGGCCTGGCCGCCTCAGAGTTGCCGGGGGGTCACTCTCCAGGCCTTCCCTTTGTAGCCACGCATGCAGAGGTTTTAGCGGTAGTGGGCGTGGCCAACTCTGAAGCCAGCCGGAACTCCGTTCCTGTGCGTTCCTGCCCAAAAATAGCCCTGGCGATGCCTAGGATGTGGAAAGGAAATGGAGATGTTCTCTGACTTTTATTTTGTGGCGGCTGATGGTGGCGGGCAATGAGAATGACACCATTTATCAGGCTGACGTGACCCCTGTGTCGTGCTTTGTATGAAGGAAAGCCGGACGTGAGTTTTTAAAAAATAAATAAGCTGGGACCACCAAAGCAGGCCGGCAGCTGTTCGCAAAGACATGGTGCTCTGTTGGCAAACCCAAACTGGAAGTGTTCACAAGGATCCGGATGCATCCCCTGACCTGTTCTGGCATAATGTCCGTATGAATGTGCCTTGCTGGGTCTTGCTTTCTCATTTCTCTCCTTCCGCCAGGCTTTACAGTCACTGTGCCGGCTGAATCCTTTGCCCGACGTCAGCCCTTCCAATCCAGAGCCACCTTTGGGCTGGAGTCCTCGGATACTCTGATTTTATTTAACTGAAGGCTGTCTCAGGGAAATAGTATTTTTATGCACCGGACAGGGAGAGCTGCCTCGTTACAGCTGTCCTTTCAGAGCGAGAGCCTTTCCAGGGAAATGAAAACGCCACTGCTGCTATCACTGTGGCACTGCTTCCCTCAGCATTCGTGCGCCAGTATGCGCAGCTGCTCTGACTTATCCCTGGGGTAAAAAAGAATGCCCCCATGTGCCAGGGCTCTCTGATCCAGCTGCTGCGAGTAGATCTGTTGCCGGCCTTTCGCAAGCTGGCAAGTTGCTAATTGTGCCTTGGCGTTACAGTCTCTGCTGTGCGGCGCGTCATCTTCTGTGGCTTTCGTTTACGGGGATGTGAGCGAGGCTCTGAAATCAGCAGATACTTTCATTTCCCCCCCTCCCCCCCTTCTCCCCCTTCTCCCCCATCTGTTTAAATCAAAACCAGCTTTTTGGATTAGTCATAATTTATTTAAGAAAAGAGGAGGGGGGGAGAGAAAAAGTAATTTTCCACTCTAATCCAGCCTGACAAAAGCACTCATGCTGTGCGGGAAAGAGCAATTCAGACCAGCTTGGCTGGAATAGCCATGAGTCGGAGTGAATGATTTGGGGGTGGGGGGCGGTGGCAGTGACAGACGCATCTGAAGAGGGTAGAGGAGGCGTCCTTATACAATCACCCCCTGCTTTCCCTCTCTCCCTCTCTCCCTCCCCCATTAGTTTATCTCTCCTCTTAGTTTCAACCCATTTCCTTGTTTCTGATGAGCGGAAAGAAAGGGCATTATTAATCAACAAGAGCTTCAGGTGATTAATCAGCAAGGGCCAATTTTAGTGGTTTGGGGGGGGGAAGCAGGCTCACATCCTGAGACCGTTTGGATTGTTGGTTGGATGCTTTTGCAGCAGGGAACGGAAAGGGGAGAGGATTAAAATATGGCCTCTACTGTAGATGATAAGGAGCTGCGGTGGCTCAAGTGGTTAAGATGCTGAACTGCAGGCTGTGGAAGGTCGGTAGTACAGCAGTTCGAGACCCGAGTGTGCCGCATGACAGAGTGAGCTCCCGTCTCTAGTTCCAGCTCCTGCCAACCTAGCAGTTCGGAAGCAAGAAATTGCAAGTAGATAAATAGGTACCACTTCAGTGGGAAGGGAACAGCGTTCCGCGCGCCTTGGTGTTTAGTCATGCCGGCCACATGACCACAGAAATGTCTTCGGGCAGCGCTGGCTCTTCGGCTTTGAAACGGAGATGAGCACCGCAACCCTAGAGTCGGATTCGACTGGCTTTCGAGCAAGGGAACCTTTACCTTTACCTTTTACTGTAGATGATAAAGGGTAGCCTTTGTTTATTGTCAACCCTGTAAGGGTGGAAAGTTGGGTTGACAACTCCAGGTTGGGAAATTCTTGGAGGCTTGGGGGGGGGGTGCCTGGTGAGGGCAGAGTTTGGGAAAGGGAGGGTGCTCAGAGTGGATGTAATGCCACAAAGTCTACCCGCTGAAGGAGCCATTTTCTCCTGGGGAACTGTTCTCTGTAGTCTGCACTAGGGACGGGCACGAACCGAACCACGAAGCAAAATTCGTCGTGAATTTTGCCGTGTTTGTGGTTCACAAACTGAAGTTTGTGATGGGCCTAATGTCACAAACTTCCATGAAATTTTAAAGCAGTTCATGGTAGTTCGTGGATTGAGTAGAAAGCAGGAGTTTAAAGGGACTTTGAGTCCCTTTAAAAGGCTGCTTTCTGTTCCCTGTAAAAGCCCCAGAAACAGCGAAGTTCCCCACTACTCAGCTTGTTTCAGGCAGCTTTGTGCAAGCCCTTTAAATAAGACAGCCTAAAACAGCTGAGCAGCAGGGAGCAGTTGTTTTTTGGCCTTTCTGCAAACCTTGTTTAAAGGGACTGTGGTCCCTTTCCATAGGGTTTGGAGGCACATTATGAGGAGTTCCTAAAATATTCTGTGAAGTTCCCCCTTTGTGGTAACACCATCATCCTGTAATACCTTAAAAAATACCTGTATCAAGGGTGTCATCACCATTTTGAGGGTGGGCCTTTTGGCACTTGTTGACTGTATGACCCCATTCCTCTTTCCTCTTCTCCCTTCCCAATGCAGACATCTTACCCAGGTGTAATCTTACAGGATCTCTATCTCTTATTTTCACCCCAATTTCCTCCAACATGCTCCAAATGGCAGACGTTTTATTCATGCATTATTTATTTATTGAAATATTTATGTCCTGCCTTTACCCAATGCAGCTTCCAAATCCAAATTTTCAAAATATGGTGTATAATAAATCCAAAACAACCGCCCTGAATGCCTCTACCGATGAAAAGCCCTGGCAAATATAATGGCCTCACAAAACTTCCTAAATACATTTAGAAATGGCAGCCACTCATCTCAGCCTGGGAGCTGTTATAGAAGAAGTGCAGAATTTGGTGAATGCCAGATAGACTGTAGTTCTCTCTTCCCCATTTTATCCTCATAACAACAGTTTGTTCTTACATTTACAGGGCTCTTTTTGTAGAAAAAACCCAGCAGGAACTCATTAGCATAATAGGCCACACCCAACAGCATAAACTCATTAGCATATTAGGCCACACCCCTGACAGCACAGCTCATTAGCACATTAGGCTGCACCCCCATGTTACCAGAAGTGTGGTCATCCAGCCACACCCACCTTTTGCTTCTTATTCTGTTTACCTTGTTTGTTGTCAAAACCCAGGGCCTTTTTTTGTAGCAGGAACTCCTTTGCATGTTAGGCCACACACCCTTAATGTAGCCAATCCTAATGAGTTTCTGCTGTTGGGTGTGGCCTATTATGCTAATTAGCTCCTGCTGGGCGTGGCCAACTCGGGAGCCAGACGGAACTCCGTTCCTGTGCGTTCCTGCCCCAAAATAGCCCTGCATTTGGACTGCAACAACCCTGTGATGTAGGTTAGGCTGAGAGTGTGGGGCTGGCCCAAGGGCACTCACTGAGCTTTATGGCAGAGTGGGGACGTCACATATACAGATGTCACATATACAGAAAGGCCTGGGATGAGGCAACAAGTAAGTGCAAAACCTGTCGGCTCTTTTTGTGTCTAAGTTTGTTTTTGCTTTCCCCCCCCCTTTTTTGGTGAGTCTTGAAAGATGCTTTGAGGTCTCGATATTAAAGGCTGTCCAGAAAAGCTCTTCCCATAATACTTTCTCAGGTTTTCTTTAGATGGGCTGTAAATGGTTCAAGGCACGGGTCTCCTATCACTCCCCTGGAGAAGAATGCCTGTCAGTCTAATGGTTCTTGAAATCTCCCTCCTCGCTCAATTGAGTCCTGCAAATCCCCTTTACCAGAATGGGTTTTTAAAAAACTTTCACAGTGTTTACTTCTGTGAAGAAAGGCTTCTCTGAATTTGACTGGCTGTACTTTATTTCTGTTTGACATCTTAGAATGTTTCCTCGCAAATCAGCACATTCAGTGGTCCTGAATTGGTAGTCATTCCGGCTTCCCGGGGCTTTCTACTCTTGAAAAACAGCAGACAAGCAGGGTGGAAGCCTTCTGAAATAGTACCTTGATGAGGGTGGTGGTAATAAGGATTTCTCATGGAGAATTCTCAGCGCGTCAGGAGACTCCGCAGCTGCATTCACACATAGCTGCATACTGAGCTGTTGGTGCCCTACGACAATCAGTTCTCAAGTGTATTTTCCTTTGTGGAGAAAGCAGTCCAGTCAAACGATTACTTATAGCACAACGACAGCTCAGTATCCAGCCCTGTGTGGATGCAGCTTAAGTCCCAGGGATCTTTGGCAGGAAGCTAGGACAAGAATCATTATAAGGAGAGCCAGTCTGGTGTAGTGGTTAAGTGCACGGACTCTAATCTGGGAGAACCGGGTTTGATTCCCCACTCTTCCACTTGCACCTGCTGATGTGACCTTGGGTCAGCCACAAGCTCTGGCACAGCTGTCCTTGAAAAAGAGCAGTTTGTGTCAGAGCTCTCTCAGCCCCACCCACCTCACAGAGTGTCTGTTGTGGGGAGGGGAAGGGAAAGGAGTTTGTAAGTCGCTCTGAGACTCCAAGTGAAGGGCAGGTTATAAATCCAATCTCTTCTTCTTCTTCTTCTTCTATAAAACCAGTGCACATTTGATTTCTGGATGAGACCTAATTCTGTTCAGTTTTTTAAGTCAATGGGGTGATAGAAGCTAGGGTTGCCAGGTGAGGCTGACAAGCCTGTGGGGACTTCCCAGGAGGCTCCGGGAGAGGGGAGGAAAGAAGTGCAATTAAACCCTGAAGCAAGTTCCAGGTGAGCTGGCCGTCACCTTTAAAATGAGCGTGTTCCTTTTAAATGCCTTCCCTCCATTGGAAACAATGGAGGATGGGGGGCACACAGAATTGGACCCCCTGGTCCAGTCTTTTTGAAACTTGAAGGGGTTTTTCTGAGGAGAGGCACCAGCAGCTATGCTGAAAATTTGGTGCCTTTACCTCAAAAAACAGACTCCCTGAGCCCCCGATACCTACAGATCGATTCACCATTATACCCTATGGGGGCCAGTCTCCATAGGGTATAATGGAATGCCCAGCGACCATCCCCCCCCACTTTCTGATAGCCCTGAAGTGGGGGGAGGGGCTCTATACCAGGGGATCCCCCGCCCCCAACTGGGGATTGGCAACCCTAAATCCTTTCATGAGTAACAAAATGTAACGGCATACTCATAAAGCTATAGAATACTTCCTGCCTCCTGTGTCTTACAGGCACATGTTTCTGGGAGCTAGGATCAGTTGTGGCTCAATGCCAATGCATTTGCCTCATTTCCATAGTACTTATTTAGGTGTGTAAATTTCCATTTACACACCTGAATATACATTGAACACAACCCCCCTCCAAAGGGTACAGAGAAACAGGTTAGTCATCCCCAAGGTTAAAAGAGGACATGTGCAATCCTGAGCAAAGTTACTCTCTTCTAAATCTACTGTTACCAATGGTGTAAATCTGTATAGGACTGCAGTGAAGGACTCCAGATAGAGTTGAGAGGAGCGGGTTGCCAGTGGAGGCTGTTAACTCTTATTGAAGATCTGCCCTTCCAGACTGCTTCTAGCTTGGAGAAAGGAAAAAAAAACAGGCACCCGTTTCATTCCTGTCTTTCCTCCTTGATGTGATTTAATAAAGCAGCACAGGTGGTGAGGGTGGAGGTGCTTTCATTTGGAGGAACATTAACTTGGGAGCAAGCAGGGCTATTTTTGGGCAGGAACGCATAGGAACGGAGTTCCGGCTGGCTTCCAAGTTGGCCGCGCCCAGCAGGAACTCATTAGCATAATAGGCCACACCCAAGAGCAGAAACACATTAGGATTGGCTACATTAGAAGTGTGTGGCAAAGGAGTTCCTGCTACAAAAAAGCCCTGGGTAAACAGAATAAGAAGCAAAATGTGGGTGTGGCTGGATGAGCCCACTTCTGGTAACATGAGGGTGTGGCCTAATATGCCAATGAGCTGTGCTGTAATGGGTGTGGCCTAATATGCGAATGAGTTTCTGCTGTTGGGTGTGGCCTATTATGATAACGGGTTCCTGCTGGGCTTTATCTACAAAAAGAGCCCTGGGAGCAAGGGAGACTTAACTTCCTCCTCTCCAGCCCCATAGACCTGATTCCATACTGGAAACCCCCCACAACTGCTTTGGGGGGCTAGAAACACAACGGGGGTTCCAATTGCATAACTCAACATCACATGACTCTGACATAATTCTGATTAGAGAAGCGCTTCCATAGGCTGAGCAACCAGGAAATAGCCCCCCCCCCCACTGCAGGGGGGGGGGCATTTGCTGCAGGGGTGGGGACATTTGAGTGTTTTTGTGGCTCCTGTTCTATGGTTCATCATAATCATGCACATCCGAATGAGATTTCTTCCTTCTCCGGGTAGATGCTGAAGGTCCTAAGTGTGTGTGTGGGCAATATGTGCATCTCCCCTTATGAAAAGAGCCAATTACAATCTCCCAGGATGTATCTCCCCTCTGTCCCCTTCTCCCTCCAAACTTCAGCAAGGTTATGTTGGGTCTTGCCTGCCGGGCTGTGCTAGCTCCTCAATGAAGCGCCAGCCGGCAGCATGTCTCTTCTAGAAATCCATTGTCTGGCCTTCAGGTGAAAGGCTGGTGGGTCACATTCAGTGGACCTTTAGCAAACAGAGCCCACCACCAGTCAGACTGCAAAGGATCAAACAGGTGGACTTTGCACCGGTTTTCAAAGCTTGCACCTGATGAGTCAGTGCTCTGGCCGGCAAGAGCTCCTCTGGACAAGGCGATAACAAGGAAAACCGGCGCGCCGTGGGAATAGGTCTTTCCCTTTGTCCTTTCGCGGGAAAGTAAACTGAGCAAATGATTAACAAGATCAACACAGATAGGAGAGCTGAGTTCATTTCAGTGGGGCACGTGCAAGAGAACCTCTGAATTGTGCCTCGTTCAGTTGGGAGGGAAGGGATAAGAAGGAGGGGAAGATATAGGCATTAGAACCAACGGAGTAAAGGTTGGAATCGAATTGAGTATTACACCAAATAATAACACCGTGTGTTTCCAGCAGGATGATTTACTAGCAGGTAGTGTGGATTTTTAAAAGAAGAAATTGTGACACGTTAGCACGCTGCAGCTCTCCAGTGGCTGTGTCTGGAGCTTTTGTAGTGCTTTGGAGTGTTACTTGGAGACCCCAGTTGGGAGAATATTTCAGGGTGAAGTGCCGAGGACCATTTGGGTGGCAATTGACACAATGTATTTTTCCCTTCAGTTATTTGTTTTTTGTCTCCCTCCAGTGCCTCCTTTCATGTGGATTTCCCTGTGCTCGGCACATGAAGATTCTACATCCTTCTTGTCCAACAGGACGCCAGCTGAGGTCACTGTGACGTACAGAAGATGGTGGGACTTCTCGAGAAGCGACTTGGACCCTAGCAGCACCGTAAGGATGAAGAGAAGAGCCATGGGAATCGTTTGGCTGTGGGTGGCCTGCCTTCTCGGCCTGGCAGCTTCTCTAGAAGGTAGGGGCAGTTTTGATTCGATGCATCTGGGTCGTGCTGTGTCGGGTGAAGAGGTGTCCATCTTCTCTATAGCTCAATTCATGGCTAATGGACACTGCTGCTCAGTTGATTTATCTACCAGTGCATGGAGGTGACCCTGATCTGATTGGCCCTGATAGCGTGATCTCGTTAGAGCCAGGAAGCTAAGCAGGGTCGGCCCTGGTTAGTGTTTGGATGGGAGACCACCAAGGAAGCCCAGGGTTGCTACGCAGAGACAGGCAATGGCAGAACCACCTCTGAATGTCTCTTGCCTTGGAAATCCTACAGGGTCACTATAAGTTGCCTGCGACTTTACACACACACACACGCATGCACACACACACACACACACTTTCTGAGGTGGCTCAGAGGATTTTGATGGTTAGATGATGATTCTTGATGGGCCATGAATGATGAGTAGCCAGTA
>NW_015174937.1:18199-41459 GCF_001447785.1 Gekko japonicus
GATTTCCCCCGCGTCTACTCAATCCTGTTTTTTGAGGACTGAGTAGACGCGGGGAAAATCGCACGAAGCTGCGGGGCAAAATGCGGCCACACAGCAGCTTGTGTGAAATTGACATGTACCATCGGGGCAAAAGGGAGGAGTGAGCGCGGAGCAGCGCTTGTGGGAAATCACCCCTTGTTTGTTGGAGAACTGGTGCCGTTCTGTCTCTCTGTTAATCTGTTCCCCCCTATTCAGCTTGTGTCTTTATAAACAGATATTTCAAAAAGTAAAATGACCCTGCACTGCTATCCCCGAAACTTCCCATCATTCAGGGAAGGAGGGAGTTTCGCTCAGAACAATAACCGAACATTTTGAAAGCAAGCCTGGGAGATGTTTGAATTAGCTGAGATCATTACTTGGATTCCTCATGGTTTAAAAAGAAGGAAAAGTTTCAACATGTGTTTGTGATCAAAAAGTTGTTGCTGCTGTTTTGTCATCAAGTCACAGCCAATTTATGGCGACCCTGTAGGGTTTTCAAGGCAGGAGATGTTCAGCTCTAAGCTGAGTTAGTGTGAGCTAGCTCACAGTTTTTTAGCCTCCGGCTCACACGTTTTTGCCTTAGCTCAGGAAGGAGGGCTCTAGAGCAAACTGATTTGTGCAGCAGTCAAATCGCTCGCTTACAACTCTAATGTCAGCGGCTCACAAAGTAGAATTTTTGCTCACAAGACTCCACAGCTTAGAGGGAACACCCTGCTTAGCTTCTGAAATCTGACAAGATCAGGTTAGCCTGGGCTATCCAGGTCAGGACACTCAAACAGTACAAGGTCCTGAAAATTCAAAGAAGAAAAAATTATTTTTAAAACAACTATATGGATTTTAAGGGAGTGGCATAGTGATAAAAGGAAGTTTGTACAGAGATCTGCTGCAATCTGTAATTCCATAAAATTTATTTGTGATCAAAATGTTTGTATCCTGCCTTACTAGTCTTTAAAGGTATCTAAGAGCAGGGGGGAAACAATAAAATGCAGTATCCCCAATTGCAAATAAATAACCTCAAATCAATTAGTGTAAAATTTTTCTATTGAAACCAGTCTGACCTGTCTCCCCATTTAGCTGGAAATCTAAACTCGCCAAAACGAGAAAAACTTAAATTTTGAGCTTCCTTTGAGAAGGGTGTTCAGAACCTTATTTGGGAATTCGCAGCCTTTAAATTCAAATCTTGCTGACAGCTCAGAACCAACTGGTAGTTCTGATACTGTCCATCTACTATGTGGTTGAAGGTTTAGTATCATTTCAAGATGCTTGTGAGAAATACAACCTCAAGAAGAAAATGTCAGTGGAAACCAATGATATTCTTATTGGCTGGGACAAAGCAATAAAGAGTGATTATAGACTCTGCCTTTGGATCTCTAAGGCAGTTTCATTTTTAATATCTTGGCAGTGTGTGGGCTACTGTGTGGAAGAGAGAGGGAAGACAATGACGGTTTTGCATGTTTTATTGGCAGCCGGTTGATTAAAAGGTCACTGTTCAAGGTTCCCCGTGTGTAGGTTATATCCCTACCAGATTAATTCAATTTCATGTATTTATTTTTAATTTGAACGTTTGTGTCAAGTCTTATTGGCCTCTCAAAAGTGACTAACGGCCAGGAAACATGCAAGGAAATGCAATATTGCAAAAATAAATAAATAAATAAAACCAAATCAACCAATATGCAATTTGCTGTAGAGTCCAGTCTCTCCGTTTAGACAGAGGTGTAAGCTTGCCGAAACAAGAAAGCCATTGCTTTGAATTTCCTTTGGGAAGTGGCATTCCTTTGAGAAGGAGGTGAAGCAGTTCAAGGAGAAGACATGGCGTGGCTTGGCTCCTCCAGGAAATCTCTACTGTCGGAAAGGATTTCTGTTAGTGGAATGAGACTTCCTTGCTTCCCCCCCCCCATCCTACTGTGGCTTCAGGGGATCCCCCCAAATGCTGGTCCTAAGGCAGAGGGGGCTCCCAGGAGAAGCATGAGAGTCAGAGGTGGGGTTAACAGTCGCCAGCTCAGGCTTGGAGTTCTCCCACAATTACAACTGACTCGAGAGAGAGAGAGAGAGAGAAGAGAAGATTGGATTTATACCCTGCCCTTCACTCAGAGTCTCAGAGCGTCTTACAAACTCCTTTGCCTTCCCCTCCCCACAACAGACACCCTGTGAGGTAGGTGGGGCTGAGAGAGCTCTTTCCAGAACTGCCCTTTCAAGGACAGCTCTTGTCAGAACTATGGCTTGCCCAAGGTCATCCAGCAGCTGCAAGTGGAGGAGTGGAGAATCGAACCCGGTTCTCCCAGATTAGCGTCTGCACACTTAACCACTACACCAAACTGCCTGGAGACCAGAAACTTTGCTGGAGACCAGTTCCCCAGGAGAAAATGGCAGCTTCGAAAATGCCACCACATTGCTGCTGAACTCCCCTCTCCCAACTGTGAATTTCCCAGGCTCCACTCCCAAATTTCCGGGAATGTCCCAATCCAGAGGTGGCAATCCTAGTTGGAGGTCTTTGCCAGGAAGGGGGAATCCGTGCGTATCATCCCTCCCTTCTGTCCATGGAAATGCCTTATGGGATCCAAGTGTAGCCCTTCTCAGTTGTTAGAGGTTTGGTGCTCAAACTGCACTTAAGGGGCAGCTCTAGTGCGAAATCAGTCAAGGATCACGCTACCCACAATCCTGTGACTTTGTGCAGTCGTCATTTTGTGTGACTAGGGCAATGTGTGTGGTCTCCCCCCCCCAGCTTCATTACGAGAGTATACATACTCTCAGCACAGCTTGATTTCTGTGCCAAAATGGTCAAATATGCACACTACTCTATTCAGACAAAATGGTGACCTCACTATTAGGAGGATCATGGGTAACACAATCTCCCCTCACTTGCAGTTTGAGCAACAACATTCTAGTGACCGAAAAGGACTTCTTCTGAAGCTTCCCTTTAGTGGGTTAAATGTAAAAAAAATAAATTTTGCCTTGGAAGCACAGAAGCTTTACCCAGGTCCCTTCCACATTGGGGGTGGGGGGGAGCGCAGGCAAAGTGCGGCTTTTGAAAGCCGCACCAAAATAGACACACGGCGGTGGGATCATACAGATCCCGTGAGCCGCCGCGCAGTTGCTCCCCAGCACGATCAGATGCTGGGGAGACCAGGGAGAAAGCGACGAGACGGAGACGGAGGCTGCCGAACTGCACATGTGTGAGCATGCGCAGTTCGGCCAGGGGTCTTGGATGCGCCGGCAGAAGGACGCGGCGGTGATCCCACGGCCGCGCTTGATGCGGCCCTGCTGGTAAGTCCACCTCTGTTGGTGGTTTATTTTAGATGCGGCTTTTCGGCCTGAAGGGCCGGATCTGGGACGGGTGCGCCACGTTTCCCAGATGTCGCGGTGGGATCGTGCCCGTTTGCTCCGCCCCCGATCCGTCCCTCTCCCGGCCCAAAACCTTTCGCGTGACCGAGGCCCCAGTATCCCTGATTCTCCATGTTTCCTGGTTATGAGGAAAATGCTGTTCAAACAAATCACAAAGATGATCTGACTCCCGTGGTAACAAGAGAAAGCACTTTACTTACAAAAATAGAAGCACATCTTGCATGACATGCTCATGTAGGTACATTTAACTTACTGTGAACAGATTAACTTCAAAAAGGTTAGCTTGCTGCAGCTCCAAGCCCACGTAAGAGAGAGAAGAAGAGAGCTCCTACAGGGTTCTCTGTAAGCTGAGTTAGTGTGAGCTAGCTCAGTTTTTTAGCCCCCGGCTCACACCTTTCTGTCTCAGCTCAGGAAGGATGGCTCCAGAGCAAACTGATTTATGCAGTCGCCAAATCGCTCACTCACAACTTTAATGCCAGTAGCTCAATAATAATAATAATAATCCCTACCAGATCGTCTTGCGTGCCGAGTTACAGTATCCGACACCCTTTAGGTTTCCAGACCTTTATGTTATACCCTTTGGGTTGCCATGGCAGCCCCTAATGTGAATAATGGAGGACATAGGATGTGTTGCTTACCGGGAGGCCAGGTTATGTTGAATCAGCAGGCTAGGGACAGGAGATGGGAAAGGACGAGGGCAGGCGAAGCGTGAGGGAATGTGAAATAACCCGAGTGTCGGAGAGGGGGGAGCAGAGGTGCTGTCAGCAGCCCCGTTGCTGGGCCACGGAAAATCCCTGCGGCCACATGTGCTCACTGACCTGAACCGTTTTTCGTGAGGAATATTCATCTTTCTCTCACACATGAAAGCCTTTGGAGAGAGCTGGTTGGAAAGGAGGGATAAAAATATGGGGAAGACTAGGAGGGATCTGAGTAAAGACTCTGGAAACAACAGCGGTGGTCATGGGGAGAATAAAAGGAGGGAGAAGAGGTTTTGAGAAGGAAAAGAGCGCGTCTTGTTGGAGAGGAAATGGAGGGAAGAAGTTGTGTTTGTGAGAACAACGGAAATGGATTGGTGTAGTGTGTTGAAGAAGAGGGTGAAGAGCTCCTGTCAGAAAGCACGAAGTGAAAGGGTACATGTGCTGCACTGTCATTTGTGAAGACTCAACTTTATTGTAAAAGCTAATGTTGC
Source organism: Gekko japonicus (assembly GCF_001447785.1). Lineage (NCBI taxonomy): Eukaryota > Metazoa > Chordata > Lepidosauria > Squamata > Gekkonidae > Gekko > Gekko japonicus. The sequence continues at coordinate 22,749 of NW_015174937.1, forward strand.
CAACCTCCATGTGGGGCCTGGAATCACCCCACAACTGATCTCCGGACTACAGAGATCAATTCCCTTGGAGAAAATGGCAGCTTTGGGGGGGGGGTTGTCTATGGCATTATAACCTGCTCGCGTCTAAAAGGTAAAGGTAAAGGTTCCCTTGCTCGAAAGCCAGTCGAATCCGACTCTAGGGTTGCGGTGCTCATCTCTGTATCGAAGCCGAAGAGGCAGCGCTGTCCGAAGACGTTTCCGTGGTCATGTGGCGGGCATGACTAAACACCAAGGCGCACGGAACGCTGTTCCCTTGCCACCGAAGCGCTCCCTATTTATCTACTTGCAATTTCTTGCTTTCGAACTGCTAGGTTGGCAGGAGCTGGAACTAGAGATGGGAGCTCACTCCATCATGCGGCACCCGGGTCTCGAACTGCTGAACTACTGACCTTCCACAACCTGCAGTTCAGCGTCTTAACCACTTGAGCCACCGCAGCTCCCTCTCAAAAGCCTGCCATCCCCCGATCTCCAGGAATTACCCAACCCGTAGCTGCCAATCCTAGTAAAAGCTCATGTATCTTTTCAGTAGCTGAGTATATCAAGGACTCCTTCCGTTGTATTCACGGTGGGGAAAATTGGCGTGCACTATTCACAGCCAGCTGTGTGGTACAACTAGTGGCAACTGCTTGTGCTTTTTGCCATTTATATTCTGGCTTTTTTCCTATTTAGAAAGTAATAAGAGTTTGAATTGGCTCTTGGTGGATGTTCTGGGTCCAGGGGTCATTTCCTGCAGGAGCGCACAGGAGCGGAGCTCCGGCAGTAAAGAGCCCATGGGGCGGGCACATGCAACAAGCCCCACCCCCTGCTCCCAGCAGCCCTCAGTCAGAGCAAGAAGGAGCTAGGTAAGCTGCAGACCCCCCCCCCAGTCCAAAACAGTCCAGGGGGCGCCTTTAAGGCCATGTTTTATTCAGGTACAAGCTCTCCCTCCTCTGCGAGGACTGATCTGCTTGTTTCTCCCCCCCCCCAATAGCTAGCAATCCAAAACAGTCCAGTGGAGCCTGAACGGTGGGTGTTGCCTTCTGACACACTTCCGGTGATGTCAGGGGGTGTGGCATATGCAAATAAGTTATGCTAATGAGCTATGCTAATGAGCTCCTGCATCTCTTTTTCTACAAAATGACCCCTGTACTGGGTCCTTTGGTATCATAAATGAGGGGATGGGTATATTGATATAATCCTGCCAACTCTTTGACTTTGGAAACATGGAAGAGACTGGAACTCTTTTACCCCTAGTCGGCATCGGCAAGGTAATCTCTTCCCTCTCTGAACACCATACTTATTCATTTTTTGGGTGGGTCTAGGAGACCCAGGTTCTTCAAATCCTCACTCTGCCACAAAATTTGCCTGGTGACTTGGGACTGGAACTCTGTCTCAGCCTAAGGCTCTTGAGCGGACACAGAGGAGGAGAGGAGAAGGATGTGTGTTGCTGTTTCTGGACAAAGAATGGGATAGAAAATGTGCTAAACAAAACACCTCTTTCGCCAGCTGTAACCACATCCGCATATTCTGGCTCCAGGAAAGACGGCAAAATGGGCTTGATTATACCCAAGGAATATTGGACAAAGAACCTCAATTCAGACCTCTTCTGAAGTTCCAAGCAGCTGGTTTCTCCCAAGAAACAAGTTGACTTGTGTTTACTGTCCCTTGGGCAGAATGCCAGACGATTAGTCAAAGTGGATGTCTGTTGTGCCTCTCTTCCTCAAGTGCTCTATGCTGGTGCCCTTCAGCTGAGAGCCGTTCCAAGCTGAGTTGTGTACCATGGTTCGCCAGCATGGCATCTCTTTCAGGGCACAGGGCCTGCATTTGCCCACATGGTTGCATTACATCTGGTCTGTTTAATGCTGAAACTCCCAATTTCTGCTTGGTTTGGAATTAGCACCACAGCAGATTCCCACGGCTGTCTGTTTAATTACACTTATTTATTTGCTTCATTTATACCTCACCAGCATGGTATAGAACAAAGTTGGAGTCCAGGGGCACCTTTAAGATAAACTTTTATTCAAGGTCTAAGCTTTTGTGTGCACGCACACTTCCAGGGAGCACTCACTGGAGAAGACCCTGATGCTGGGAAAGATTGAAGGTCAAAGAAGACGGGGACGGCAAAGGATGAGATGTTTAGACAGTGTCATAGATGCAACAAACATGAAGTTGAGCAAACTTCAGAGGACGGCGGAAGACCGAAAGACCTGGCGTGATCTGGTCCATGGGGTCACGAAGAGTCGGACTCGACTGTGCGACTGAACAACAACAACACTACTTCAGATACATTGAAATGGAAGTTATCAGTCCATACATATGGGTAGAGGGTGAGCAGCAAATTAGCATACGACATAATGAAGATGTTGAACAGATGCAAGGACCAAACAAGAAATAGCAAGCTGGGGGTGGACATAGTGAAGGAAATAAATGTATCGAAATTGCAGATTGATGTGTAAATGTACCCTTCTTAATTGTGAAATACTGAGAGCAATTAACTGGGATCCTGTTGGTATGGGTCTCAATTACTCTCAGCATTCCCCCCGGAATTAAATCCAAACAAATGGTGACCAAACAAAGCTTGTTATCCCTGTCTGGCCCTTGCATCTATATGTTGTATGATTATTTGCTGCACACCCTCTACCTATATGTATGGACTGATAACTTCCATTTCACTGAATCTGAAGATCTGTGTGGGCACACGAAAGCGTATACCTTAAATCAAACTTTGGTGGACTCTATGGTATTATACCCCACTAAGCTGCTCCTGTGCCCCGAACACCACTCCCCCCCCCCGGCACAGTACTCAGGTCTCCAGGAATTTCCCAGCCTGGAGTTGGCACCAGTGTTCCCTCTAATCTGAGTTAGTGTGAGCTAGCTCACAGTTTTTTAGCCTCTGGCTCACAGATTTTTTCCTCAGCTCAGGAAGGATGGCTCCAGAGCACACTGATTTAATGCAGCAGCCAAATTGCTCGCTCAGAACTTTAATGCCAGTAGCTCACAAAGTAGAATTTTTGCTCACAAGACTCCACAGCTTAGAGGGAACATTGGAACTTGGCACCCCTAGGCATCCTGCTTAACCAAGGTTAGTGCTAGTGGTGAATGGCCAATTTCTGATGCTAATATTGCACTTCCTTCTTCTGTCCCATTCTAAGCCAATTTAATTCATACGCGGGCAGGTATCTTCTGCATACTGCTTGGAGAAACAAGTTCCAGTTAGGGTAGCTTTGGAAATTTCTAGGGATTGGGGGTGGAGCCTACGGAGGGTGGAGTTTGGGAAGGGGAGGGGAATCTCAGTGGGGCATAGTACCATAGAGTCTACCCTCTGAAGCAGCCATTTTCCCCAGTTGGAGGCTGGCCGTAGATTCTGCCCTCCAAAGCAGCCCCTGTCTCCCAGGGTCTTGGTCGTCTGGAGAGGAGTTGTGATTCCAGGAGATTGCCATGCCCCACCTAGAGGTTGGCAACTTTAAGCCGCATGCATATACCTCCTTGGTTTGCGTAAACTGACAAGCTCCCCCTCCTTCCCCTCCTTCGCCTTGAGTCTAGAGATGCCCATTCCCATAGGGAAGAAGTGGATCCGGAGTTTCACACTCCCTCTTCAGGACAGTTCCATAACTTGAAGGTGCCACTGACCAGCGTTTGCTGCTTCTGAGTCTCCGGTGGCAGCTGTGCCAGGATTGCCTTTCCCCGGCAGGAGCTGCCTCTGTCCCTTGATTGACTGTGTGAACAATCTCTCGGTAAACTGTAGCCTCTCTGCTTGGCGCTGCCCAAAGATGCAGGGCCTTCTCGGTGTTGGCACTCCCCCATGAAGTTAGTTGCATGGGCTGGGTTCTACTGTGACAAAGCACTCACAAGTAGGGTTACCAGCTCTGGGTTGGGAAATACCTGGAGATTTGGGGGGTAGAGCTAAGGAGGGTGGGGTTTTGGGGGGCGGCCTTAGCGGCGTATAATGTCACACAGTCCACCTTCCGAAGTGGCCCTTTTCTCCAGGGGAACTGATCACTGTTTCCTGGAGGTCTGTTGTAATCCCAGGAGATCTCCAGCCACCACCTGGAGGTTGGCAGCCCTACCCACAAGCTGTCCCGTTCCCAAAGGATCTTCCACCCTGCCAAATAATTAAGTCTTTTTGTGTTGTTCTACAAGGCTGGAGTTTTAACTAGATTGCTTCCATTGATTTGTTTGTTTGTTTTTGCTGGGTTTTATTATTATTCTTTTAGGAAAGCTGTTAGGAATCGCTGCTTTTGTGGTAGGTTGTTTTTAAAAAAATGGAAATTTCCCTTGAGAGCTTTTTGCTATAAAGAAGTATCAACATTTAAGTAATGCAAAAGTGGATATTTCGCTGTGGGTTTCTGCTCCCAAAACCACGGCATGAGTCAAGAAATTTGAGCACCAGACCAAATGTTTGGCTTTCTTGCTCATCTATGCTTGTGCATGCACTCACGCAGAACTTGCAGCTGGCCCAGAGGTTTAGAAAACAACACATGGCTGGACCAGCCCCCCCCCCCCCGTCATTTTGGGCCAAATTGTAGTGGTCTGCCCTACAACATGGTGCACACGTTATTTTTACTGTGATGTTTCTTGGGCCCACACAGTATTACGGAATTGCCACAACCTATTTCTTCTGCTGCATGTGCACAGTGATACATTTTTGAAAGAATGTTCACAGCAGCAGCCCTTTACAATGGATGAAAGAACACGAATGGTGTGACATATTTTTCAACTACACATATTATAGGGTTGCCAAGTCCCCCCGGGGGGGCGGGGAAACACCCACCCGAGAGGCCCATTCCCCGCCAGCAAGGATTGGCCCGCCGGGGGGGACCCCACCCCCAAAGCGCGTGACATGCCTGGTGTGTGTGACGTGCCTGGAGGTGATGCAATCGCATCAGGCACGTTGCGGGGGGACGCTCTATCATCTGAGCTATACCAAGTTTCCCCGAAAATAAGACACTGTCTTATATTTATTTTTTCTCAAGAAGACACACTAGGGTTTATACCACAAATGCATAGAAATCCTGCTAGGGATTATTTTTGGGGTAGGTCTCATTTTGGGGGAAACTCTTCTTCCTCCTCCTCCTCCTCTTTCTTCTTCCTTTTCTTTCTTCCTTCTTCCTTCCTGTTCTTCCCACATTTCCAAAAAACAAAATTGGCATAGTATTTTAACCGGGAGGGGTACCAGATTGTGGTCCTGCCCCAACGTGCACGATGTGATTGCTTCACTTCCGGGTGACGTGATCGCGGTGCGTGCACTTCGTGCGCGTGCCAGGGGACACCCAAGGACGCCCGGGAGTCCCCCCGCTATTAAGAAATTTGGACTTGGCAACCCTAACACATAACTAGTGTAACCTGCTCATTTACACCAATCCACACAACATCCCTTACTGTTTAGTGGGGTCCTTATTGTTAAGACAGAATAGGGATTTATTTAAAGCTTCGCTAAGCAAAATAATATTTTTTTAAGTTCATTGCTTCAGCTAACCATTTGAAAATTATGATTCAGCTCCCCTTCTGGATGGAATAAGTAAGATTAAATTTGGGAGGCGGAGGCATTTCTGTACTGCATTTCTCTAAGAAGCGACTTAATGGCAGATATCATGTCACGGTAAATTACGGCTGCTAGGATTTTGTCTACCTTATGACTGCAGAATATTTTATTGAACATGTAAGGAATTTATGTTACAAAGATCATTAAACTCACCTGAAGGAAATCAAATATATTAGAAGGTTGCTGGATACTGAAGATGGCAGGAACTGAGATGGTGGCTTAGCAGTTTGGTTTATTATTATTATTATTATTATTATTATTATTATTATTATTATTATTATTATTATTATTGAATTATTTTGAAAGCAGTCAGAAGGTGTTTGGAATGATATGGAATGCATAAGATTGCTTTGTGACATATATGATGGGATTAGACTTCAGTGACACACACTTGTCTGAAAATTTGAACTGCTACTACTACTCAGGTGCAGTTTCCATCACATGTTCAGCTGAACATGCACTGAACATAACACGAGAATTACTCAATGCACCTATGCAAAAATATCAGGTGTATAATGTTCACAATTGTATGTGTGTTTACTATAGCTTGTGAACAGAGCTATAACCTGTGATTTGGGGTTTCGTAAAAACTAGGGTGTCTTTTCCCATTCTGGAGATGTAGTGAACTGTCAGCAGATACCTTCCAGTATTCCACAGATGGAAGCATACCCTTGTATGGTGCACCTCAGTTGTCGTACAAAGGCTCGACTGCATCAACTCTCGGTCTCACCCTTGTCACTCATCGCTGAAAGGCTGTTCTCCACCGACTGTACATTGTATTTGCTGACTTGGTGGTAGCTTGGCTTCCAATGGAGTATGTGTTATTAATGGGGAATTTCACATTACCCAGTTTCACCCGGTTTCAAGCCGGTAATGAGCCGTTTTGAAGTGAACCAGTATAGGGCTGCCATTTCACACATGGCTTTCCCCTTCGGGTAAAGAGCTGGATCTGAAGCGGTTTGCCATTTCAGACTGCACCGCTTTTTCCCGCTTTCCCCCCGCCGTTTTTTGCCCGTGTGGGCAATCTCCGGCTTTTTTTTTAACATTCACTTTAGAGCGCTATAGCACTACAGCAGTATAACAAAACACCCCATGCATTCCAATGGGACTGATATAATGCTATTCCGTTATAGCGCTATAAAGCAAACGTAAAAAAAAAAAGCCGGAGATCGCCCGCGCGGGCGAAAAACGGTGGGGAAAAGTGCATTGGAACCGGGAGAGGAAACTGAGGAGTACTTGGAAGCGGTTGACAGGTAAAACGCTTCAGCCCCGTTTCCTAAACGGGACAGAAGCGATTGTGCATGAAATGACAAATATATTCCGGAAGGGAACTGGTTCTCAAACGGTTCTGTCTGAAATGACAGACGAGAAACCGTTTGGGAACCGTTCCTCTTCCGGAATATATTGCCTGTCTGAAATTCCTTAATGTGAATGTAAGATTCTTTGAAAACTCAGGAAAGTTCCCACAGTGAAACTGTCTCTGCCTATAGAATACTGGTAACGCAAACTCTTGCCACAATGTCTACTGGTGGGGGCTGGGTGAAAAGCAGTTTCCTGGTGTTTTCTCTTCATGTTATGTACCTGGCAAGCGATGCCATCATCTGCACCCACTCCAGGTTCTGCTATCCACTTATCCACTTAGCCTGCATGTTCCTGCAGGTGCTACCCCAGCATCAACATCACCATCTCATGGTGCCCTCAGGTAAAGGTACCCTTTTCACCTCCAGCAGAACGGGAGGGGTACCAGAAAATATGGTCTCTCTCTCCTGAACAAGGACAACTGGGATGTGTGTTTATCATAGTGTATCTTTTGACTCGGTCATGTGATTTGTAAAGCAACTGTCCCTTTAAAATAAGGACTGTTGAGCGCAAACCTTCCCTGCCTCGGAGTGAGCTGTTTCACTGTCGTTTATGCCTTGCCTGGTTTGCCATCAGCCATTGCCCATTGACATTCTCAGCCGCTTATTAAAAAAAAAGCCTGAAAAGGTGCAACCGGATACCGACTTTAAACTGTAGCCAGACTCGCACGGCTCTGCAAACATAGTAAGAGATAACCTCACACTTATCTGCGGTGTGTGGGCTGGCTGCGCTGATAAGACAGCAGTATGTTCTTGTTCCAGTGAATGGAAGTGGTGCGATCTTCTGCTGGCGACGGTTTGGAACACGAGGCTGGAAGGAGAGCATCAATTCCTAGTTATGCGGCGTGTACCTAATTACAGTAAAGGGACCATGTAGCATAGACTAGGCAATGACTGCACCGCGTTCTAAGAAGGTCGGTTTGGCTGCCCAAGAAACGTTGGACCAAATCCTTGCCATATTGGGGCAGCGGTGGGAAAATGCACATGATTTGATTTAAGGCCAGTTACTAGATTAGACAGATCAATATGGCTGAGCTCAGTAGGACAGTGATAGGGGACACTGGGGTTAATGGTAGTATTGATGGGCTGGAGAAGGGAATCAATGTGCATAAGCACGATTCTCGGAATTCTACCCCTTCTTAGCATCAAAGAAAACAGAACCCAGGGTTGGGTTATGCAAATGAAGAGGCGGGGCTATGTAGTCAGGGACTGGGTTGGGTTCTCATCCGGAAACAGGCAAATGGATTGCAATCTGGGATGTGGCTGAAAGTACATGCTCGGTACCTGTGGGTTAGGATCCTCAGGGGAGTACCAGAGGTTGTCTGGGTTGCGAGCCCCTATGGAGTTTGCCATTTAGCTTTTGCTGACCTTTTTAGGGCATTTGTAGACACAGAGTGTGAGCAAGGCATGCCCTCCTCTTTGTCTCTGCACAGAGGAGCTGTCGAGAGGAGCAGTGAGATGGCTCCGGTTCTCCAGACTCTAACCTGGAGAACTGGGTTTGAGTCCCCCTTCCTCCACGTGCAGCCAGCTGGGTGACCTTGGGTGTGTGTCGTGGGGAAAGGTAGGGAAGGTGATTGCAAGCCACCCCGAGACTCCTCCAGGTATATATGGTAAAGGTAAAGGTTCCCTTGCTCGAAAGCCAGTCGAATCCGACTCTAGGGTTGCGGTGCTCATCTCCGTTTCCAAGCCAAAGAGCCAGCGCTGTCCGAAGATGTTTCCGTAGTCATGTGGCCGGCATGACTGAACACCAAGGCGCATGGAACGCTGTTACCTTCCCACCGAAGTGGTACCTATTTATCTACTTGCAATTTCTTGCTCTTGAACTGCTAGGTTGGCAGGAGCTGGAACTAGAGACGGGAGCTCACTCCATCATGCGGCACACTCGGGTCTTGAACTGCTGAACTACCGACCTTCCACAGCCTGCAGTTCACTGTCTTAACCACTTGAGCCACCGCAGCTCCAGGTATATAAAAGTGGGATATAAAACCAATTCTTCTTCGTCTTCATCTCCTCCCCCCCCCTCATATTCTACTCCTCTGGGACTGCACCTACCCATTGGTGGGTATTGTGCTGTCGTTGTGCTATAGCGATCATTCACAACTTGTTTTTTTCTCTGTGGATAAGACAACCAGGAGATGAACAATTGCGACAGTGCAGTGACAGCACCATACGCAGCACTGTGGAGGCAGCCTTGGAGAACTCGAGGAAGAGGCTGAAGTCAAGTCAGCGCCCTGAGATATGGCAGCACTATAAATTGCTTCAGCCCGAGGTATGAGACGGGCTGTCTTGTGCCATATGCCATATAAAAATGCTAGGGCATTATGCTCCTGCTTTTTAAACACCAAGCCTTTTATAGCTAGTAGCTCTCTAAGTGCCTGGATCTGGATGGCCCACACAGGCCTGATGATCTCTTTGGCTCTTGGAAGCTCAGCAGGGTCAGCCCCGGTTTGTACTCGGAGGGGAGCCCATCAAAGAAATCCAAGGTCGTGATGCAGAAGTCGGCAATAGCCAACCATGTCTGGACCGCTCTTGCCTTAAAAACCCTCCGGGGTCACCAGAAGCCAGCTGCCACTTAGTGGCACTTTCCACCGCCAGCTCTCTAGCCTGGGCAGAGCATTGGAAGATATACCAGCTCATCATTTCCTTGCAGTGGCTTTTTAAATATTCCCCGTCAGAGGGACAGCCTAGTCAGCTGTGGGCTGTGTGTATTTGTTAGCCTGTGAAATATGCATGCTATATATAAAAAAAAATTACCTGGCTCACCGGAGAGAAACCATCTGGGGAGAAGCTTTCTTCCTTAGAACACAGGCTGCCAAAGCGTGTTTTTCTGTTTCCCCCCCTCTCTTCCCATCTTACCTCCTCTTCTTTCCCAAAATCTCCTCTCCCTGTTTCAAAACAGCTTTTGCGTGTTTGCCCTTGATGAGAATCGGCCAGAGAAATGCCTTCATTCTAAGAAGGCCAATTTGCTTGGTCGGCTACCCTGGAAATCTTGTGGAGCATCTTTCAAAACGACCTGCAGATTGAATAGCCATGGGGTAGGTCGTGTCCTTTAGGCAGAGGGAATGCATTGAGCTGCTCTCCGAGGACAATGCTGCTCCTGCCCCATTGGTGGTGGAAAGAGCTATCAACCCATAGGGTTTTCAAGGCAAGAGACATTCAGAGGTGGTTTGGCCATTGCCTGCCTCTGTGATGCAACCCTGGCCTTCCTTGGTGGTCTCCCATCCAAGTACTAACCAGGGCCGACCCTGCTGAGCTTCCAAGATCTGACAAGATCAAGTTAACTTGGGCCATCCAGGTCAGGTCTCCTGCCTTATTGGAGATGTACAATTTCAGAAAATTTTGAAACCGGGGGAGGGGGGGGATGCTTTGAATTTTTACTGATATTTTGCCTTTCTTGTTGAAACTCAAGCTGGATTGTGCAGTGTAGGTCAAATGCAGAGCCAGTTTGGTGCAGGGGTTAAGTGCGCGGACTCTAACCTGGGAGAGCCGGGTTTAATTCCCCACTCCTCCACTCGCAGCTGCTGGATGACCTTGGGCAAGCCGTAGTTCTGGCACGGCTGTTCTTGAAAAAGTACAGTTTCTGTCAGAGCTCTCTCAGCCCCACCTACCTCACAGGCAGTGTTCCCTCTAAGCTGAGTTAGTGTGAGCTAGCTCACAAGTTTTTAGCCTCTGGCTCACACATTTTTGTCTTAGCTCAGGAACGATGGCTCCAGAGCAAACTAATTTATGCAGCAGCCAAATCTCCTGCTCACAACGTTAATGCCAGAAGCTCACAGAGTAGAATTTTTGCTCACAGAGCTCCATAGCTTAGAGAGAACATTGCTCACAGGGTGTCTGTTGTGGGGAGGGGAAGGGAAAGGAGTTTGTAAGCCACTCTGAGACTCCCTTGGGTAGTGAAGGGCGGGGTATAAATCCAATCTCTTCTTCCTCCTCCTTAACAGGACGGGACGTCCCATAAGCAGTGCAATAGGATTTGTATTGCAGAAATCAGAAAACAGAGCTGAAACAAAGCGTAACCAATTAACATGACGTGTTCAATGATGCAGAAGTTACACAGTAGCATGGTGCTCACAGTAACAGACTGGATGTACTCTACACACTAGTTTAGCCCATAGTCCCTGTCCCTTTACCCAAGCTTCTTACGGAAACTTTTCATTATTGTAAAGCCTGATTACCTGAGTTAAAAAAGCCCTCTTGAATAATTCAGTTTTGCATCGCTTGTGGAAAGCGAGGAGAGTGGGGAGCCCTCCTGACCTCCTCTGGCTGGCTGTCCCGCAAGGTGGGGGCCACTACCAAGAATGCCTGTGTATGAGCAGTTGTTGATTTCCCCCATTTGCAGAGTGGCACCCGCAGGAGGCCCCACTCCAATGGGCAGAACCGTCCTGGCGGTGCATCGGGAGAGAGGCGGTCCTGCAAATTTGAGGGACCAAGGCCGGGAAGGGCTTTGTATGTGAGCTCAGTAACAGATGGGTAGAAATCTGGAAATTGTGGGGGAAACTGCAATATATAGAATGTATATTTTCATGTACAGCCAGTTTGGTGTAGTGGTTAAGAGCGGTAGACTCTAATCTGGAGAACGGGCTTTGATTCCCTACTCCTCCACATGAAGCCAGCTGGGTGACCTTGGGCCAGTCACAGTTCTCTCAGAGCTCTCTCAGCCCTGCCTACCTCACGAGGTGCCTGTTGTGGAGAGAGGAAAGTAAGGCAATTGTATGCTGCTCCGAGACTCCTTTGGGTAGTGAAGAATGGAGTATAAAAACCAACTTTTCCTCCTCCTCCACCTCCTTCATTTTAGGAACATAAAATACACTGGCTTGCATCCCACCATTCCACTCAGCCAAGTCTGAAACCTGTTTTTCCATTGTAAAGAGGCTCCTTAGGTTGGAAAGTATTAAACTTGGCTAAGCTGAGTTGTCAGATGCAAGCAGAGTTGCCAGCTGGCCTGGAGAAAAATGCCCTGTACTTTTAATAGAGCTTTAATGTGTGGAAATAGACAGGTGAAGCTTTTCATGGCACCTTGTAAATAGCATCCAATGAAACCTCTATTAAAGGGACAGGACATTTTTCTCTCCAGGCCTGGTGGCAGTCATAGATAGGATCCATTAGCTGCTAACACGCAAACTCGTACTGTCTGGTATATTTATGAAATGTAGGCCTCCAGCCTAACAGATCATAATATTTAGGGTCTATCAGTAAAATCTGGATATTGCATTTCATTAAACTTTAGAACATCATTAATGTGTCATTATCCCACACAGTGCCATAGTAACAGTGGACCAGTTCGCTGCATGAAATCCATATCGGGTCATCAAGTGATAAAGAACGTCCCCTTCAAAATGCTAGCGTCGCGTTTCTTTTTCTAATCAGAATCTGCTTGTGAAAGATCAATAGCTTCCAATTTTGGACTGTCATTTTGATCTCTGTGGATTCAGAGAACTGTAGACTTGCAAGGATTGAACCAAGCTCCTCTATCTTTTTTGGTGTCAGCTGTTGTTTTTTTAAAAAAATTACTATTATTATTTGGTATGTACGATTCCAAACAGAGACCAGTTTCTTGTTGCAGAAGGTGGAGGAATTGGACACAGAAGAGGGGACTGGAGAACTGTACCTATCTGCAGTGTATGGGAACCGGAATTACCTAATGCCGTTGATTCCGTTAAATAATTACTAGGACCCATTTTGAGGGTGTGTGCAGAAATGTATTCTTTTCTTTGGAGGTTGGAAATCAGCAAAACCTTCTCAGTTTTAAAGGTTTTTCCCCCCTCTCTGGGCAGAGAACAGGGTGGGAGGGGGGACGTCAGTTCAGTTGCTTTCTAGACTTACCTCAGCCCACCTTCATACGAATGCTAATCGGTCTAGACAATGGGATGGTCAAGTTCCGCCCCCCCCCCTCCAGCAGGGAACAGAGACTTGGAGAAATTAAGACTAGAAAAGACTTCAGGAAGAAATTTCTGGAGATGTCAGGAAAAGCTTCCTTAACCTGGCCTGACTGGGTCAGTGGGAGGGAAAAGGGAGAAGATAAAACTCCTGAAAGCAAGGAGGAAGGTCTCTTTAAGTGTCACCAGAGCAGACAGAACTCTTAACTGAGGTCTGGAGGAGGTGGCCATTACTGTGTGCTGGCCTAGACAGCTGGAGGAAGCTGCAAGGTAATGGTAACTCTGTAGAGATCTGTAACTTTCTGAGCTAAGGAGCCTGCCCTATATTTTAACATCTGATAGGCAATATTCCCTCTAAGCTGTGGAGTCTTGTGAGCAAAAACTCTACTTTGTGAGCTACTGGCATTAAAGTTGTGAGCAAGTGATTTGCTACTGCATAAATTAGTTTGCTCTGGAGCCATCCTTCCTGAGCAAAGACAAAAATGTGTGAGCCTGAGGCTTAAAAAACTGTGAGCTAGCTCACAGTAACTCAAGCTTAGAGGGAACCATGCTGATAGGTCATGTACAGAGAGAGGGACAGAGGATTTGCATTTTACCCATTTCTTTTTGAATCCCTTGCTCAGTTTAGTGCTGTTCTAAAAGTATGCTTGTGAACATTTTGTTTTTAATAAATACTTAATAACTGGTAGTGTTCTCTGTACCACACAGACCTCCACCGTTCGGGACACACTATTTTAAAAGGAGTGCCGGGGGAAGGCAGTCAGTTGGCAAGTGGCTATTTCTCCAGGGGTGCACAAGGCAGTAAGTGGTCCCCATGGTGACCAGGCACTGGGCAGTGGGAGACACAGAGGCAAAGTCTCAGAACTTGAAAGGGAAGCTGGGAGTCCTGACCCTCTCAGCGGGCAATTCCTTACAAAGGTCAGGTGGTGGCAGTGGCTACCTGAGAGAGAGAGAAAAGCTTCTCCAGGTGTTGGGAAAACCTTGGAGGGCAGGGTGGACCGGGGCCTGCAGTCCTGAGTAGGCCTGTTCTGCTACAGGGGGTAAAGACAGAGCTGCTAAAATAATACGTTCTTTAAAAGAACGTATTTTGTAAGAGGTGTCCTCTGGTTTTACCTCTCTCCAAATTTTTCTGTTGTTTCTTTGGAAAAATTCAGGGGTGGTGGGAAACCCCCCCCCATTTTACTGGGCCTACACTTCTCTGACCCTGACTCGGATAACCCAGGCTAGCCCAATCTCGTCACATCTTGGAAGCTAAGCAGGGTCGGCCCTGGTTAGCACTTCGACGGGAGGAAACCCCCCCCCCCAAGGAAAATCGGGGTTGCTACACAGAGGGCAGGCAATGGCCAACCACCTCTGCTCACCATGCACCGTGAAAACACTACAGAGTTGCCATAAATCAGCTGTGACTTGTTGGCACTTTTGTCTGCTCATGTCAATAGCGCAGGCTATGCCAACCCCCCTCCCACTTCTTGGGCTCATTCAGGCATACAGTGATATGTATGCCTGTGTAAAACTGTAAGGTGTGAATGCAGCAGGCCCATATATTAATAAACCATAGTATTCACAGTGTTCAGAATGCTCCATGTACATCCTTACACAGATTCTGTAAAGTAGGCCAGTGTTATTACACCCATATTGCCGAGGGGGTGGCTGCTGTGAATAGCTTGCAAACGAATCTGTCCGAGGAGGCAAACCTTGAATCGCAGCTCCCTTTCCCCTACACTATAACATGTGAAGCGTTGATCTTAGCTCCTGCCACGCTTGGCTCCCCTCAGTTAAAACCTCTATCAACAGATTGTGGGTGGGCAGGCCCACCAGTCTTTCGCCCTATGGAAAAAGACAGATATTAGCAGAATTATTGATTGTGTTCGTAAAAGTAAAGTCATGACCAAACAAGATCTCGAAAGAAAATATAAAATAAATATTTATTGGTTCGGATATTTTCAGTTTAGACGCTTTATGGAAAATTCCGCATTTCAGTCTTCGATACAAAAACCTCTCAAGGACTTTGAACAGCTATTATTTAAACCTTATCAAAAACGCGGGCTAATACCCAAAATTTATAAAATTCTATTGATAGGTCGAAAATTAGAGGTGTTAACTTATCAAAAAGCTTGGGCAACGGATTTAAACTGTGTGATGACAGAAGATCAGTGGGAGGACCTATGGCAGGCCCATAATTCGATGTCCAAGTCATTATATGCTCTAGAGGCTAACTTAAAAGTTACATTGAGATGGTATATGACTCCCGTCAAACTAGCGCATAGAATCCCAGGTTTAACCCCTTTTTGTTGGAAAAAATGCGGGGAATGTGCTACATATATACATAATTGGTGGTCTTGTAAACTAATTCAAGGATTTTGGACTCAGATAGTACAATGTATATGCAAAGTAACCAACTACAACTTACCTTTAGATCCTATGATTGTTCTCTTAGGTCTTTGGCCCGAAAATGGTCTGTCTATAAAAAGGAGAAAATTAATAGGAATGTTGCTTACTGCGGCAAAAATTCTTATAGCCAGATCTTGGAAAGAAAAAGCAATTCCTACGGTAGCACAATGGGTTCATAAAATCTGCGATTTGTTTATGTTAGATTTTTTTTCTGTTTATAAGGATTCTAACCACAATGAACAACTTTTTCGCAATCCATTAAGTATTTGGTTTCCTTTAGTAGAAAAGATAGATTTAGAATGTTTTTAATGGGAGGCTATTAAAGCTACTAAATATAAGCTCCTCCTATTTTGTTGAGGCTACAAAAGGATTTTGTTAATGGTTAATGGTTAATGGTTGTCAGTTTACCAAAATTGCTTATATATTTAAATAGTTTTGTAAATGATATGGTTGTTGCGCCCCTTTTTCTCCCATTGTCATATATATTATGTCATTGCTGCTGCTATTTTAAAGTGTAACATTATATAATTAAATAAAAATCTAAATAAAAAACAAACAGATTTTGGGTGAAACGACACAGTTGCTTACAGTGGTTTTTGCCAGGTCGTAGGCCTGGAAAGTGTGTTAGGCGGTACCATGCTGAAAAAAGATGTGTGTTTTGTCTCCAGGATGAAATCTGTGATACGCAGGGCTATTTTTGGGCAGGAACACACAGGAACGGAGTTCCGGCTGGCTCCCAAGTTGGCCACGCCCAGCAGGAACTCATTAGCACAATAGGCCACACCCAACAGCAGAAACTCATTAGGATTGGCTACATTAGGGGTGTGTGGCCTAACATGCAAAGGAGTTCCTGCTACAAAAAAAGGCCCTGGGTTTTGACAACAAACAAGGTAAACAGAATAACAAGCAAAAGGTGGGTGTGGCTGGATAACCACACTTCTGGTAAGATGTGGGTGCAGCCTAACATGCTAATGAGCCTAATGTGCTAATGAGCTGTGCTGTCAGGGGTGTGGCCCAATATGCTGGGTGAGTGGCTGTTCACAAGCCCTGGTGATAGGTGTTTCTCAGACGCAAGGCTTCGTATGATGAGCCTAATTGTACATGTGAATCGTTCCCAGGTTGTGAGGTGTCTGTACACGCTGGGTGGCGTTGTACAACCAAGAATCCCAAAGTCTTTTGCATGTGTTCCAGTAGACACATATACACAAATCACGTGAAAAAACAAACAAACGGATTTACAATAAACGGTTCCCACCACTTAGATTTCATATTTGTTAGCAAGTAGCCTTGGAGGCTGACCTGACCTGCATGGCTCAGGTTAGCCTGATCTCCTCAGACCTTGGAAGCTAAGCAGGGTCAGCCCTGGTTAGTAATTGGATGGGAGACCTCCAAGGAAGTCCAGGGTTGCTTAGTTGCTACACGGAGCCCAGCAGTGGCAAACCACTTCTCTTCACCTCTTGCCTTGAAAACTCTAGAGAGTCGCCATACTAGGAACATAAGATAAGCCAATGTTGGATCAGGCCAATGACTCATCCAGTCCAACACTCTGTCACACAGTGGCCAAAAATACCAGGTGCCATCAGGAGGTCCACCAGTGGGGCCAGGACACATCCCTCACAGGGCTTTGTGCTCTCATGACCAACATCTACTGGTAATCCCCAGCCCGAAGGATGTACCCCTGGCTTCAACCAGAGCCAGATCTTTCTCAGCTCTGGCGCCGGCCTGGTGGAACAACTCTCCTAGTGGAGATCCATGCCCTGCGTGATTGAATGCAGTTCTGCAGGGCCTGTGAAATGGAGATGTTCCGCCAAGCCTATGGTTGAGGCGGCAGCAACTTATCTATAATGGCCTCCCGTGCTCTGCCAGCTCTATTTCATCATGGCTGACTCTCTCACCCACCCCACCCATTTGCTCAGTACCGTTCCATCTACAGCTACCTGCAATCAGCATCTCTCAGCACTTTTATTCTGTAGCAGACGCCATCAGATGTTTTGGCAGTGTCTTAGAAATGATGGGTTTTGGTTAATTAGCACAATTTTATGGATTGTAAGGTTGTCTTATTAATCATGGTGTATGTTCTAATGTTCCCTCTAAGCTGTGGAGTCTTGTGAGCAAAAATTTGTCTTTGTGAGCTACTGGCATTAAAGTTGTGAGCGAGCGATTTGGCTGCTGCATAAATTAGTTTGCTGTGGAGCCCTCCTTCCTGAGCTAAGACAAAAATGTGTGAGCTGGAGGCTAAAAAACTGTGAGCTAGCTCACACTAACTCAGCTTAGAGGGAACACTGGTTGTAACCCACCCTGAGCCGGCTTGCGGGGGAGGGAGGGCTAAAAATGGAACAAATAAACAAACAAACAAGTCGACTGTGACTTGACAGCCCTTTCTACCACCAGGATTTGAGGCTGGAGGCAATAATCCCCACCTCTCCCCCTTGCTGGAGATAATGTGGGGAATGGGGGTGGAGGAAATGTATTACGTATGAGCTGCAATTGTACAGAAAGTTACTTCAAGGTCACCCCAATTTGCCTTTTATTGTTCTTCTTTTTTTTAACAGAGATTCTTTTGGACACGACGGGGGAGACGTCCGAGATTGGCTGGACTGCGCATCCTCCTGACGGGGTGGGTGTTCCCTGTCGGTCTACGCCGCTTGCGTGTCATGCGCTTCTGCAGAAAGCGAGGCTCTTGAGGGCTGAGAATGCGGAAGCTTTGCCGGTGGCAGGCAAACCAAAGCTGGCGGGATTTGCAAATCCCCCAGGGTCATATCTCGCTGCCCTGCCTTTATCTCTCCTTAGCAAATTAATTGCTTCCCGCCCTCGAAACCCCTAGAGGGAAACTTGATAAGATAAGCATTGATAAACAAGGGCTTGTATCCAGCAGAGGACTTCCACAATGGTGTGTGTGTGTGTGTGTGTGTGTGTGTGTGTGTGTGTGTGTGTGTTGCTGATTCCCCTTCCCTAGAGTTGCCAGCTCTGGATCAGGAAATTCATCGAGATTTGTGGGTGGAGCCTGGGTAGTCTGGGGTTTGGGGAGGGGAAAGACCTCAGCAGGGTACAATGTCGTAGAGTCCATGCTTCAAAGCAGCCACGCTCTCCAAAAGAACAGACCTGTATAGTCTGGAGGTCACTTGTAATCTTGTGAAATAATGTAGCCTTGGATAAATTAGATTGTTGGGTCCAGTACAAGCCCGGCATATAGTTGTTTATTTTTTATTTGTTTTATTTAAGTGGTGTTTTCCCCCCCTTCCACTGCATTTTACTGTATTCGTTCATTATAACTGTTCGGCACTCTTCAGGGAGAAAAAGTCAGCCAGTGTGTTGCAGTGGTTAGAGTGTTGGACTAGGATCTGGGAGACCCAGGTTCGAATCCCCACTCTGCTATGAAAATTCGCTGGGCCAGTCACCCACTCTCAGCCGTGAAAAATTCGCTGGGCCAGTCACCCACTCTCAGCCATGAAAATTCGCTGGGCCAGTCACCCACTCTCAGCCATGAAAATTCGCTGGGCCAGTCACCCACTCTCAGCCATGAAAA